>NW_016160251.1:0-54151 GCF_001687245.7 Rhagoletis zephyria | reverse complement strand
CAAAAATCTTCCTTTTTATCAAAAAGTTATTTACCAGGGTGTCTTTGAACTAATGATTGGTACTGAGTTAAAGAATGCACACACATAAAAGATTGCAGCCTTTTCAATACTCATTCAGTGTTAAACCTTTTTTTGATTGGGCATTGGTTTTTTCAATCTTGCTATGAATATGTTGATGTATGAATTCATAACTGCTTTGAGAGAATGGAAAATTCAAAAATTTTAAACCTCAATCGTAAGCGAAGAATAAGTAATGAAAACTGGACACTTACACAGCTCTGGTAACTCCGTTGTTTTTGGAACTAAGACTTTAAAATGTTTACTGAAGGTGTACTTTTGTACTGAAGGTGTAGATTCTACCAAAATCTGTGAAAAAGCTGTTTCGAAAAAAGTGTTGCGTTAGAGCCTTTGTGATATGTAATTATATATGTGTTACATGTTGTGTTTTATAATAGCCTATTCAATTTTAGTGTAATAAAGTGAGTTGATTTTTAATAATTTTCTTCTGACGGTTTTACGCATTTTTTTTTCCATATAAAGTATGTATTTAGGTAGTATGCTTGACATTTTTTATATGGAAGAGAATGTAAAACTTGTTTTGTGTAACTTACGGTATATGGTAGATCCATTTTACTCGGATCTCAGGTATTTTTCCGGAAAAAAAACTTTTCGAAATAGTGGTGATTGCTCAGTTCCCCGAGTCCTACAAATAAAGTTTTACATTCCGTACAACTATGTAGTCGCACAATATTTACTCAAAAAGAGTTGAACACCATGCAACAAATCTTCAATTGGCCAATTTTTGACCCTAATTTGACTGTACTAAGCACAAGATAACAAATAAAATAAAAATAAATATTTAGCGCCTACAACGAACTTTTCTTTCAATTTATGCTGTGAGGCACCTAAGTACAATTCTACGACGCCTCCGAATGAAAATTGGATTTATGAGAAATATTTTCAATGCAAAAATAGACTCTGAGGTTTGCCAATGGCAGCCGAGGGCTGACCGCTATGAGAAACCACTTTTTTTCTCAAATTTAAAAGTTGCTCTGACTAGGTGTCGAACCGATGCCATTAAGCCACAGCGGACGTCCTAGATAAGATATATAACTAATAAGAGGTGTGCATTCTGGCTTTAAGATCTATTGTGCCCTCTACTCATCAGAATACCACGTTCAGTCCTACAATCGTACGAAAGTCTAGAAGAGTTTCTGGAGGGAGTGAGTATATCGTTACATACCTTAATTCGCAAAGGCCCTAACCAACACCTTTTTTTTTAACTGCATTTTTCGCAGATTTTGATAGGACTGCGAACCCATTCAACTTATGTTTCACATGTCCGGGAGGTTTCTAATCCAGGCAACATTAGGACCCACTCTGCCTTTGTGCTCTCGAACTTGCCTCTAGTAATTAAATATGACTGTGTTATCCGTATATCCCTGACAGCGTACCCCACTGTCTCCAGTTTCAGTTTCAACAATTCACATTTGAACCAGATTAGCTACCCATCTGCGGATAGTCGGCTGTACTTTCCTTTTTTTCTAGTGCCCGACAGATCCGTACTTCTGATGTGTTGTCGAAGGCGCACTCTGTATGGAGGAAAGCGCAAGGCACTACTGGATGAAACTAGTTTACTATTTGTCATGCGACCTGCTCAGTCGGGTTGGATGGTCATCCAGTGCGGCTGACTGACCCGGCAAAGACAGTGGGAGTGCTTTCTCCATACTGATGATCTCCTTACCGACTCCGAATGGCTCCTGCTCTGAAATCGATGTCGGCTCTTGGACATAAGCTTTGCAGTGTACATCGCCTTCAATTTCATTTAAATTTTAATGCCAAATAGCTGTTTGCCATTTTACGAACTACCACTAAAATGGCTAAGCTTCGTTACTTGGCGCTTTCGTGAGTTTACAAAAACAAAATATACGTAAAACTGCCAACTAACAAAGCAAAGACTGTGGTCTGAAGACCCCTATTTTGTGCATTTCCCTATTACTTATCATATTGCTTCCCCTGAATGTATCAGTTCAAGATTTCGGTAATTTTTTTTTCGAGATTTTCGAAAAAAGTTGGGTCTTCCTTTTTTCGGTAAAGAATGTAACAAAATATATATTTCACCCCAAAAAATTTTTAAGGTGTAAATATTGTATGGAATGACCCATATGTATCTTTTGAGTACATAAAATAGTACTAACAAAATTTATATGAAACTATAAAAGTGCTAGTTTGCCAAATAATTCATATTTGGGCTTATCAGATAGTCATTGCTGTTATTTTTAATACCTTTTTTTATCAAATACACAGGTCAACAATTTAATTTTTTTTCTTTTGGTTTGAATCGACAACACCAAAGATATTTGTGTTCTTATGTGTAGCTTTGAAATTAACGGCAGTTTTGATTAACACATTGGTGTGCGTATTTTGAAAAACTTATGGGTACGTTACGAAGTTAAAAGTTGCGAAAACCTACCGAACCTACCCCAAATGCAAAATGATCGGTCAACTCTTGAGATAGTAGTTGAGATAGTAGTTCAGTGGTGAAAGCAGCAAAGGAAAGAAGGGAAAATCACATTGACGACTATTAGTTGTGCCGTGTTAATTGGCGTGATGTTAATATTAAACAAATATATACATATATTTATTGAGACGCAGATTCGACTGGAAATACCTGACCACATTAAACGAAAGTACCAACACCAAAATTTTGTTCCCTATGTGATATATCATTTTAAGAAATTCTCATTTTGGTTGTTGGTGTTTCCGACAGGGTAGTAGTGCGATGTGGAACGACTTTCCGTCATCCCTTGTGTCTCCAAACCAAATTTGACAAGGGATGACGGACAATCGTTCCACATTACATCACATTCTACGAAATCTTCAATGAAATGAGCAGTAAGAGTAATTTCGAAGTACTAGCGTATACAAAGCCAAAACTTTTAGCCAATAAGAATTAAATGGTTTGACAAGGGCTTTAGAACTATCTAAAGAAACTGCAGAAGTATTGGCTTCTGGTTTAAAAGATGAGGCCTTTTCACTCTTGGTACAAAAGTGGCTTTCTATAGTAGATTCAATCGGAATAAATTTTTTTTTGCTCAGATGTGTAAGAAGACCTTATTCTGTAAATGGTTCTAACAGAATATCTTAAAATTACATACAATTATGTAGCCCCATTTGCATTTAAAGTACGAATTTCCGATGGCCCACAAATAGGGATATTCAAATAACGATATGGAACGTGCTGCGTAGACCTCATTTGTTAAAGTTACTAAAAATTTGCTGGAAAATTACAAGTCACGAAACTACTCCGAAATAGTAACCGACATGCTGGCGGTTTTTAAAAGTTTAGGATGTAATATGTCCATTAACAGTACCTACACAGTCATCTTGACCGATTTCCGGAAAATCTTGGATCCCATAGCGAAGAACAGAGGGCGCTATTTCACCAGGACCCAACAATTGGAAGATAGTTTCCAAGGCCGATGAAATAGACCCCTGACGGCTAATTGATGCAACGTGATTGTTCCACTAAACCTAATTCACGAAAGTCGCGAAGAAGTAAGGATTTATATAAGTAATATTGACCACAATAAATGTAGATTTTTATAGAAATTTGTGTTTTATTATACGAGTTAAAATCGGTAACACAATACCTAGGAAACAAAAATGTTTTCCATTTATGAAATCAGGATAATATTCTTAGTTAGAAAGGGATTATAGCTACTTGGCAACAAAACCGCTGTTGACCAGTGTTATCAGAGTATCTGATCGTGCAATAGTTTGAGATAGCAGAGAATTGATTTGTTTTTGGAGTGATAGTTTACCATGTGATTCACGTTACGGCTTATCAGTTACTTAACGTGACATTTGGGTTTTTGACGTTTTTCTTTTATAAAACTTTCGAGAACTTATTATTTCAGATGTTAACAAATAACTAAAATGTCGAAAAGATAGCTAGGTGCAGAACACATGAATATTGCAAATTCATGTTGATATTATTAATATTTTTTTAATATAGAGACTTAAGTACATATTTCCTTAGATTCCTTATCGCAAAGTTATTTTAAAGCACTCAGCATATTATTAATTTCTAGTATTATGATGTAAGCTTGAGAGTGAAAATTATTCCTATACATTCTCACTAAGGCATAGACATACTGATTACAAGGATCTTTTCGACTTAACTATTTTCACGTTCTGCGAAAGCTCGACGAATGGCGGACTCCCTTAACTGAAGTTTCTTTGAGGAGGCCTAGTCAAATTACTAATGATGCCTTTGGAGGTGGTAACAGTAGGATATCCCTTTTGGTGAACGAAGCAAACCTCATTGAAATGTATTCATCAGAGAAAAGAAAGGGTAATATCTGGTATATGCTCCCCAGCAGATATTTTCAACATCACTTTTGCTCTCACTTCCCCTCGGGCTAGTAAAGGGCTATTGGCGGTATTGGTTTGTTCTTCAGCAAAGGGCATTCCGAGCCAACATACCTATGTATATATAAACGTCAGATGGCTGATGGACCGAGTGGGCTGGAGAGTCGCTGAATATCCTTCTGAATACTCACTTCACAGAACGCAGGTTCGACGTAGTGGGAACCACGCGCTAAACCATCTACCAACCAAGAAGACAATAGTTCCCCGAGTTGTATCAGACTGCTATTCACGATACGTAGGCAGTCACATAGAATATGCTCTGGGGTTTCCTCCACAAGCCTACGAAGCCTGCAGCCCGTCTCTACGGAATGCCCCATTTTATTCAAATGGTACCTAAGCTGGTAGGATCCCGACTAAGTTCAAGAAGTCTTCCGGAGTTCATCCAGGAAGAAGTAATATATCTCTTTGATCGTCTCATTCCCTATCACTTCCGTCAGTGGGCAGCAAACCAAAGATTCTACCCAGCTCTTAAGCGGTTCTGTAATGTATCCTTAAGGTGTACCACAGAAAGGTTCGGAACCATCCAAACGAATTTGGGCTTCAAGTTTTTTGAGACAGTTTACCCTTTCGTTGCCTTCAAACCCTTCTTGTCCCGGAACACACCACAGCGTTAGCTATTGTGTGCTCCCAGGTGGTCCAGAAGCCTTGACATCATTTTAAAACGTCTAAAGCTTTAACAATGCCTTACCACCCGACATAATATTTATTCTGAACCTATTTGTCCTTTTACGAAGGCACTCGGAAATACAGAGTTCGACTGCGAAGACCAACGCCTGGAATGTGGTTGGGTATGTGCCCAGTGGCAGACTTTTCTATAATCTTGGTGAAGAAGAAATAGCTTGAAAACCTCCATATCACCCCGAAGGTCTTCACTTTTCTTTCCAATCGAATTGGGTAGCAGGCCACTTTTCAATCCGAATAGACAATTGAGGAATGTCTGTAATGACACCAAGGGCATCCGTTGGACAAGTATGCATAGCTCCGGGGTTTACTACCGTTTTGAAAGACCAATACGTTAGTTTGGGGGATATTCGCCAAGTCTTACCACAAAGTACCTGACAGCCATTACAGCCTTGTTGTTAACATTCGAGTTCCAATTGAGCCTTTTGTTCTGAGTTACCCCCGAATACGTCGATTCATTTCAGAACTCAATTTAGTTCCATGATAAGGTGTTCTGTAAACAGTGACGATTCGGTGTGCCACATTGCGTGAAAATCAATACTTTAGTATCCTCCCAATAAGCTTACAAAAGAGAAAGTACTCCCACACTCTTTAGCCGGCAAGTATCAATGTGGCCTGATAACCAAATGAGTCTAACTGGGAAAATTCCCTTGCCGCAAAGCGTACTATTTCGCGCCCCGATTAATTTTTGAAGGGGTGCGTTTAGGCAGTTGAATTTGAATATTTACATACATATGAGAACTCGCCGAAGTGAAATCTCATGACACCATTTGTCTGTGTCTTTATTACATATCTAATACTAAAAATAGCACTAAACATTCNGTTGAATTTGAATATTTACATACATATGAGAACTCGCCGAAGTGAAATCTTATGACACCATTTGTCTGTGTCTTTATTACATATCTAATACTAAAAATAGCACTAAACATTTTAACACTATTTAGATTTGTAGTTAACATTTTGAGCAAAAGTAAAAAAGCTAAATAATTTTAAGAAAAACCTATAAAAAAGCTAGACGCCAAAAAAAATTATTCCGGCTCACCGAAAAATAACTAAAATGGTAGCACTGCTCCTCCCACGACAATTCCACAGCCGTCAGCCTCAATACCTATAAATTAGTACTGCAAAACCATCAAAGATTTAATAGGGTGGTCCGTTAAATGGAAAAAGGGTGCACAACTATTATTTAGAAAGCTGAAAACGAATTATGTAAATGTATTATGAAAATACATAAATGAAAAGTTGTTTTTTCTTAGCTTTTAAATCCGTTCAATATAAAATGTGTAAATAAAATAATATTTGTTACCTTATCTGCTTGACACTTGAACGCCAGTAGTCTAATTTACTTTCCTAAGCAACTTTTTCCTAATATGCTCGAGGCATCAATACATTTATACATACATATTTCTTCAAAATTAATTACGATAAGGAAACAGTTGTTAAATTTTTTATATTTTCTACGCAGAACGCCTTTTTTGGTATGGCTGTAGACTTATTTATGCTCACAGTTACTCCATGATACGAAAATAGAAGGTAATTTCATTTATTGACATTTGCTGTTGTTGCCGACCACTTGACTTTTAACAAGTTTATGACATTTAACTAAAATCATACTAATTAATCTAGCAGCAAATTTTTTTTCTTGAAAAAGAAAGAAATAGAAATTATTTGTAAAGAAATTGTATCAAGATTTTTAACAAGTAAAAGCCTCTTATCGCATTCTGTGTCAATATTTATAAAAACTACGATTTCCACATGAGTGGAACTGATTTCATTGTCACATGGGTAAGGCTTCCTCAAGTGGGCCCCAAATTTACCAAGATTAATATTTTTCAAAGATATTCAGGCAGCGCCGAGATTTGTAGTAAAGTACACTGTGTAAATTTTGTTGCAAAATTCCAAATAGTGTTTTTTTTTATCAACAATTAAAAATTTTTGCAGTGTTTTGGAAATTTTTATTTTTCTTTGAAAGTAAGTATCCGAATAAAAAAATTTTTTTGGGTGCATATTTAAAAAACATTAAACTATACGATGAAATTATTTGCGTAAGAAAAATATATTTTTTTTTGCTTTTCAATAATTTTTTTTATGAAAAATTCAACTTTTAAGCAATTTCTGCGCGTCGTGGACAAAAATTTTTAACAACAACTTCTGTAATAAACATTTCTGCATTTATCTATGAAAAAATGCGTGCATTTTGATATAGGTTGGTGAAATTTTATTTGCCAGACTCCCGCGGGCATGAAAGATATGAATTTAAAAGCAAACAGCTTTTGACTCCGTAGCCAAGTAAATTCTGTGTGTCGCAGGTTCAAATGCCGGCACATGCAGTATATAAATCATAGAAAAAATTTTTTTAATATGCATACATACACTACCGGCAAAAAGTTTTGGCACAGCTGTTTTTTACAAAATTGCATATATATTTTTATCGTAATATTTTTCCGCAATTTTTTTATAAAAATATGGTTAATTTCACAACAAAAACATAAAAATATAATTTCTAAACTTAATGCAAAATTCGCGAAATATCAGAAAATTTTAAACTTTTTAATCAGATTTTTTATAATTTTTTCGAGTATACAAAAAAAAAATTTAGTTAGTACTTTATATGAAAAAAATGCAAAACACTTTGAACAAAAAAATTTTCAAAAATCTGTGCGATTTTTAACTAACTCCGAACTTGCATTTTTTATACTAGAATTTAGTGGGCTACAAAACTGCATACCCGAAAAATAAATATAAAATAAATGCCCTTTACTCTATGATTTAAAACCATATTTCAAAAAAAGTTTCCTACGGGGTCATCAACTTTAAGTGTTCGTCAGTACGTATGAGTAACTCATGATACAAAAAGAAGTTCGTTTCATTTAAAATTTTTTACAAAAAATAATGCTGGCCGGATTTTTGCTTTAGTAAAGTTTAGACTTTTAACATCTCCAGTGAGATAAGCCGAAAAAGTCTACTTTTAATGTTTTTTAGCTTTTTTAATTCTTAAACTTTTATGAAAAGAAAAGTTTGAAAACCTCAAATAACCCGAAAAGGTCCACAATAAAACAGGAAGATACGAAAAATTTCTAATAACCCATACCTAAATTCAAAAAAAATAAAATAAAAAATCTGACAGGTTTGCCGAAAATTTCGAAAACTGACAAAATTCGCGAAATAAACAAAAATAATAATTGGCAAAGCTCTAAAAGTCTTGAATAATTTTGGAAAACAGCGGGTTCCAAAGAAACTTACGAATAAATCTGCAAAAACACGAAAAATGTCCAGTAAGTCAGAAAAATCTAGAAAATATCCGGTGAAGAAGGACTGAAGAGTCTGGAAAAAAGAAAGTCCAGCGTAGATCTGAAATTTCACGTAATTTTCGAATTAACGAAAAAATCTCGGAAACCTTATAAAATTTAAACACGTAATCGAAAAATCCCAAAAAAACACGAAAAGTCTTAGTAAATAAATACAAAAAATTCAACATCTTCGAAACCTCCAAACTCTGAAAAATAACAAACTTAAAAAACCTATAAATGTTTGGAAAAAAATCGGAGACACAAAAAAAGTATCGAGAAAATTTCCGAAAAAAATAAGTTATGAGAAAAAATTCGTGAAGCCCAAAAAAACGCTAAAGTTCTCGAATTAATTCGGAACGTCAGAAAAAATTTCGAGAAAGTCAGATCTGGAAACTATCCGTGGAAAAACTCATACAATTACGAAAGAAGATTCAATTGGTTTAGAAAAATTTCGCTAAGTCCCAAATAGACAAAAAAATTGTGGAACATTTTGAAATAACTTTAAAGAAATACCAAAGTGGTAGCCGAAAAAAAGTATTAAAAATCAACGCGATTTTCTGGCGTCTTGCACTTTGACATACTAAACTTTAAATTGTAATAAAAAGTTTACAATTTTTAGTTGTATTTCTTAAAGTTTGTTGAATTTTTATAATTTTTTACGAAGCTTGAAATGTGGATTCATGTGTGCTGGTTATGTAATATGCCAGTCTTTTATAAGAAATTATAAAAATTAAATAAAAAATTCAATAAAGAAGAAAAATAACAAAAACTGGTCAAAAAGGTCACTTAACTTAATTAGCTGATCACAAGTGGAAACCCAGAAAATCTCTGAACTTTTCGAATAAGGATATTGCGCAGAATCTTTAAAAAAGCTCCAAGAGATCATGAAAACTTTACGTAACAACAAATACCAACAAAAAAATGCGAACAATTCAGATTTTTTTTTTAAATCTCCACGGCTTATAGAGTACATACTTAAATAGTTGAAGTAAATCAAGGAATCAACTTTAAACCTTGAAAATATTATAAAATCAATTTTCAAAAAATCAACAACAATTTGTGTAAAGTTTCAACTAGTTGCAAACTTGGCCTCATTTCACCACTTTACGACTAGTTGAGGGCTACATTTAAAAAAATACAACATTTCTTAGTTTCAATTTAAAGTAATTTCAGCCTATATGAATCCCTTTCCAACTGGACGCCAAATAGTTCTTTATTTGTCATTTAGTATTATTATTTTTTTCAATTTAAAGTAATTTTAGCTCGTTTTCAATTGTTAGTTATTTACAACCAGTTCACCACCACACAACATTACATTTTCCCTACATGGATGCTTTCAACTGATTAGCCCTCTTGAATGAAAACAACAAATACCAAACTTATCTACAGACATAGTTAGTAGTGTTAAAAATTAATAGAGAACTGTCAAACCAAAAGCAAACGACAAAGCGATCATAGATATGATTGTAAGCAACTATTGGCATTGCGATAAACATTAGATAAAGCGTTTGCTCGCGTACCTGTGTGTGAGTGAGTGAGTACACGTGCATATATCATGTATGTATATCTTTTTTTTTAATATATGGCGAACGATTACCGGCAAAACAAAAAACCGGCTACGATAATTTGCTATAAAACTTCGACTCTTGCTTTTCTTGCCATTGCTACTTGATACGCTGAATTAGTTGGACGGTTTTAGTGAGTTCTTTAATACCGGTTGAGTTTCGTTTTCAAATAATTAAAAAAAAAGTTAAAACTAGATCCGTACCAAAATGCTGAAGCAACAATTGAGCCTGTAAGTTTCACACAGTTTATGAATCACGCATTCAACTTAACTATTAATTTGTTTTAAAAATCTGTTTGTTGTTATTTTCAATATTTAAAATTTTCTAATAATTTGTTTATCCTTCTAGCGCCTGCTTGTCAGTCATTTTGCTGGCATCCACCCAAATGGTGGCCAGTCAAGTTTTCCATTTGGGCCGTTGTCCCAAAGATATCACCACGGTGCAAGACTTTAATGTGACTGCGGTAAGTACTCTTACAGACAAATATGCTCGCTTAAACAAAGAATATACATACATACATATCTACATACATTTGTACTTCTGAAGTTAGAGTTCAAGAGCAGGGCAATTAACGACGAGTCGCTTGGGCGGTTATTGTGGCAATCAGAAAGAATAAGGAACAAAAATAAAATTAACACTAAATGTACTTATAGGAAATATTTTTTGTTAAGAAGGCACTGTCACACAAAAATTTTTAAAATATTTTTCCAAATAGATACATATTTTTCATCAGAATCGAAAAATGCATGTAAAAAAAGTAAAGTCGGAATTGGTATGCTTTCACCCCCTGGCACTGTTCCATATCGAAAAAAGGTCGCTAGAAGCGCTCAAAGTTTTCCATGCATTTTGTATTGGAAAAAAGGGAACTTTTCGTGAAAATGGTACGGAATTCTTGAAAATCAATATTTTTCGATCGGAAGGCTCTCTTTTTGTCTTCAACAGATTCCCAATAATAATGCCCAATTATCCTTTTAAAAATTTTTCTTAGTAACTATATTTTACAGGTCCGCCAAAACCCCTACCAAAATGAGAGGATACATAAAAAATCTTCATTATGAAAAAAAAAATGGTTAAATAAATAATTGGATATTGTTAATGAAAATCTCCTGAAGAGAACAGGAGTTTTCCGTTCGAAAAATATTGATTTTCAAGAATTCCATACCATTTCCACGAAAAGTTATTTATTCCCCTTACAAAATACGTGAACAATTTTGAGCGTTTTGAATGACCTCTAAATATTTTTCGCTTTCAAAATGAAAAAATAGAGGTATACTTTTTTTCAATATAGAACAATTCTAGGGGGTAAGAGCATTAAAATGCCGACATTACTTATTTTGGACCACCCTAATTTTTACTAGGGGAAAATTATCCTGAAATTCGGTCCAAATTTGAAAAAACTAAAAATGACGGTGGTAAATGAGCTTCTTTAGATTCTAAAAGTGAAGTCCCCCCAAACCACGAAGGCTTCTAATTAAAAAGTAATTAACTGCTAAAGTTGCACAATTTACCATACAAATTTGATTTATTACATGCAAGTGTTGGAAATGAACACAGATGTTGGTGCTGCCAGATGATGAAAATAGTAAAAAAAAGTCGCTGGTTTTTTCATTGAAAATTTGTATTTTATATTGAGATACCGTTTTACGTTACAAAGCGCCGCATGCAAACATTTTTAAAAAAAAATTTCATTATTTATCGAAGTATTAATTTTTATAAAAAAAAAAATATTATTGTAATAATAATGTTATCAAGATCATTATGAAACAAAAGCAGATTGTTGATCATCCCTTCCTTTAGAAATTTTTGTAGCACCTTTCTATACACCATTACAGCCATTTCGATTTGTTTGCTTGTTTACTTTGTTGAAAAAAGTACTAAAATTATTAAACGCATTTTATATTGTTAAAAAATAAAATAAAATACATTTAATGTATACAAAATACACGTGAACATTGCAAAGATCGTCTATTTATCAAAATATACGTGTTAAGTGCTCTTATTTTATGGAAATTTGCTGGTGAAACTGCAAAGAATTTAACAAGAAATTAATTAAGAAATTAAAACCGATGTCATGGAAAACCAATCTTTATTTAGTCTGTGAGAAGATCCATTTTTTTTCGAAAAATATCTATTCTATGGGTCAAATGTGCGAAAAAATTACAAAAAAATAGACCCACCCTAATGTATATAATTAATAAACTAAAAGGGCAGCCACTTGGGTTTTCTTAGATTGGTTTGATATTTGAGTACTAAATTGTCTTCCAAATCAATATGTGTTTTCGTTAATTTTAATGTTGCCACGTTATTCTTTAAACTTTTGTGCATACATCTGACCATTCCGCTGTCTAATCAGCTTTTAAAAAGTTCAGTATTTATTTATGACTACATACAAAAATAGAATTTTACAAATAGAAAATTAATGCTTCAAAAGTTTGTAAAGCTTATATAAATGTCAACTTTGATTTTTTGTTTGGATGGGAATTTCCATACACTCGCCTTGAAAATTAAAAGTGTTGCCACAAAATTATATTTAATTTTTTAAATTCCAATAGGATATGCTAGGGAAAAATTAATTTTTCCCTGCTGTCAGTTTTCATATTAAATTCAAATAAAAATAAAAAAAATTTTTAAACTAAAAAAAAAAATTTTTTCGTTAAACTTTTAAAGAATATAAAGGATGTATTAAAATTGTTATTTATCCTTTTAGCGCAAAACTTAAAGTAATATTAAATGTTTAATTAAATGTGGTTTGAGCATTTTGTTTTTTACATTAGTGTTGCCATATTTCCATTATTTAAAATATTTTACTACTACATATATCTAAGTCAAGCCAAGCTAATATTTTTAGACTGTAGTTAACTTCCGAATCTGAGTTAACTACGCACTGTGAATTTGGCCCTAAAACTTTTTTAAATTTTATACATTTTTTTGTCTGCAAAATTTCATTTTAGCGCTATCTTGTTTTCATTACACAAGAAATTCCAAAGTACGAAATTTGCAGTTAAAATACTGAAAACCATTAGCAAACAAGTATTTTTGTGCCCAACTTTTTGAAGTTTTCCAGACTAGTGTTGCCACATTTATATTTTATAAAATTACAATAACTTTAGTGTAAAGAATTTTGGGTTTCAATTAAAAAAAAAAAGTCTAAACGATGCATTTTTTCTTAATTTCTTAACACTGGTGCTGCCACTTATTCTAAATATAAAACGTTGCTATCCTCTCATTACGCAAGAAATTTTATAGCACAATATTTGCAGTTAAAATACCACAAACTATTTGGAAAAAAGTATTTTTGTGCCTAAAATTTAAAGTTTTTCAGACTAGTGTTGCCCTATTTTCATTTTATTAAATTACAATCAATTTGGTGTAAAAATTTTTTCCGTTTCAATTAAAACAAAAAGTTTTAACGATAAGACTTAAAATGTCAGAACAAACGTAGTGACGCTAAATTTTTTTAGTATTGTTTCACAGTAATGTTGACATACTTTCGTTGCATAAACATTTTCTTAATTCTAAAACTATAGTAATATATTCAATTTACAGTACACCATTGTTGTTTTTTGCTAAGCGAAACATTTTAAACAAAATTTTGGCTATTTTTAGTTCTAGAACTGGATATATTTCTAAAAAAAACTATTCCTCTATCAAGCCACAAACTATGCAAATTAGCCTAAATTAATAAATGTTTTTTTTTCAGTATCTGGGCCTTTGGTATGAATATTGCAAGTATCCCTTCATCTTTGAAGCCGGCGGTAAATGTATCCAAGCTGAGTATGGTGCTAAATCCGACACCCAGGTTACGGTGCTCAACACACAAACTACAATACTGTGAGTTGTTTCAAGTTCTACCAGCTTCTTTTTTTAACTAAAATTTTATTTTTTTTTTGCTTACTCGTTTTTTCTAAAGCAATACAAAGCAATCAATTGAAGGAGTCGCAACAATCGAAGGACCTGGAAAACTCTCCGTTACCTTCACTGCCATAATCTGTGAGTGTAAAATAATATTCATAGTATTTAGTTTAAATTCCAGACACAATTATGTCGAATTTTCATAATGCGGGATTTCCGTTGGCCATTATATGACCAAAATGGTATTGACAAACTTTGGCTCTAATGCTGAATTTCCACTAGGCATTAAAATAACAAAGATTTGGAGGCAATTAAAAAATGCCATGTGGATATGGATTTATTTAATGCCCAGATAAAATCCAACATAATAGTTCCTTTCCAACAAGCCTTAAAACTGCAGTTTATGCTTACTGGAAAACAAGATAAGAACTCGAAGATTTTAATTACTCGTATTAAATACAAGCAAACTAAAGTCAAAAAGCAGAAATGAAAAAACAAACCTTGCCAATCATCCAATGTTAAAATTCCTGGAACTTATCTCAGCTCTTAACTGCAGGTAAGCTTTTGGTCGAAACAGGAGGCTTTTAAAACTACCTGTATTATTGTTTTAATAAAAATAAGTAGTCATTCAATTAATTTCCATACGACATCTCTTAAATGGCACACATATTTGGTCATTCCACTGCCCAGTGGAAATCCGGCATAATACTTACATCTAATATATAAAAGCCTAAATTCCTAGTCCTCACCACATACATATGAACATATCACTCAAACTGTTATGCAATTCCACTGATTTTCAAACTGTTTTCCACCCAGCCTGAAAGTATGCATAGAAACGTTATCATCCACCAATTACGTTTTGTTTATGCATACCTACAGTTTAAACGATTGATTTAATTTGAAAAATCTTAACCACCCCAAGCGGACTCGAACCTGCGATTTCAGAACCAGAACCAGTAGTCTTCAAGTTACGCCACAGCCGACATTTGTAAGAAGAGCAATTAATTGCGTTTTATATTTGGCAGTTCAAAGACAGATGTCGCTGAGCGCTTAAGTTCTTCGAAATTGTCGAACTGGCATTTTTACGNATTTTAATTACTCGTATTAAATACAAGCAAACTAAAGTCAAAAAGCAGAAATGAAAAAAACAAACCTTGCCAATCATCCAATGTTAAAATTCCTGGAACTTATCTCAGCTCTTAACTGCAGGTAAGCTTTTGGTCGAAACAGGAGGCTTTTAAAACTACCTGTATTATTGTTTTAATAAAAATAAGTAGTCATTCAATTAATTTCCATACGACATCTCTTAAATGGCACACATATTTGGTCATTCCACTGCCCAGTGGAAATCCGGCATAATACTTACATCTAATATATAAAAGCCTAAATTCCTAGTCCTCACCACATACATATGAACATATCACTCAAACTGTTATGCAATTCCACTGATTTTCAAACTGTTTTCCACCCAGCCTGAAAGTATGCATAGAAACGTTATCATCCACCAATTACGTTTTGTTTATGCATACCTACAGTTTAAACGATTGATTTAATTTGAAAAATCTTAACCACCCCAAGCGGACTCGAACCTGCGATTTCAGAACCAGAACCAGTAGTCTTCAAGTGACGCCACAGCCGACATTTGTAAGAAGAGCAATTAATTGCGTTTTATATTTGGCAGTTCAAAGACAGATGTCGCTGAACGTTTAAGTTCTTCGAAATTGTCGAACTGGCATTTTTACTGACTGGTTTTGGTTTTTCACTGCTGGGTGTGTGTGTGAAACCCACATGTGCTCAGAGTGCGCTCAGTGAGCTATGTATGGTCTGCCGATCACTGGTTTATGCGATTTGGGTGTACTTTAGACCAGGGATGGGCAGAGTTTTATCCCTTAAAGCAATCAAAGAGCCAGCAAGTGTGCTACGCAAGTGGTGAAGCAGTTATCAGGGTAATTGTGCCCTCATTTAATAAAGTGAAATTGAGGAAAACATGCTGCACATATAAATATTTGTTTGAGGTATATATTCTAAAATTCCTGGTAGATTTTTTGCTAAAAATGGTTTGTTCCCGTCGTTGGGCGGGGTTTTTCACTAGTTAACTAATAACTGATGCTCGAATTTCTAAATGTTCTTTTTGTTCTCATTGCAGCTCTCCCTGGTTCATCTCCTTATTGGGTTTTAGCTACTGATTATACTAGTTACGCCGTTGTTTACAGCTGCACAAACTTGGGACTGTTACACACACGTAAGTCGATTGTGTTATTTAGAGATATATTTCAGATATTTCATTGATCGGACAACAGTCTAAGTAACCATAAGCATTCATTATTGAAAGAAGTCCTATTCTTGCCATCTGTTCACCTAGGCGCTCTAGCCCTCTAATGGTTGGTAATGTTCCGAATAATTCTTGCTTTGATGAATTAAGCCAGCCCTGGTTCTTCATCTTGCTATACTTCGATCAGGGTTCCTTAATATCTTGCAAGTCTGTACATCAAGCTAGTCCAATGAGTTAAAAAAATGCGTATAAATTATTGCAGAAGGCATCCAAATGCCACACCGCCTGACTGTCACAACTTTTTTGGTTTGGTGTTTTTTTTGTTTTTATTTTGCCTTTACCCCGACACTAACTTCTATGGTTTTACATGACAGTGAGTCATAAAGTTCCTCAGAATAGACTACCTCGATCCATCTTGAATTCGTCGGTAAGAAATTGCTTCAACGGCCACTCGGTATCTTCATCATTCTCTTCTGGATAGGAATCGTCCTTGCACTCATACATTACTCTTAAAGTAAAGATTGGCAACAATCAATAACCTAGTGAGAGGCGATTTTTTGTCAATGTCTTTCAGTTTTTAAAAATGAGGTGGAAAATTTAAGGACTGGGCCTGTAGATATAATAAGGTTTATATAAGGTTTAGGTTCAGAGAGTTGCCACCTGTTAAAAAATGTAATTCAAGTTATTTTATAATTTAAATTATGAATACCAACCGAAATTGTTTTGAAAAGGTTTTATTTCTAAATTACATCTAGGAGGGTTGCCATCTGTTTAAAAAGTCAAATTCAACCTAAATTAAGGAAATTAGGGAAGCGAAATACTATATATGTATATATCACAATAGGGATGTCAGACTAAAGCGGTTTAAAAAGGTTTTAGTTAGAAAATCCTTTGAAGTGCGTTGCCACCTATTTGAAAAGTCAAAGTGAATTATTTTATATACAATTTATGTATGCATATGTATGGATTTTAATAGATTACGTATAGCATTATTTTGGCATATATGGAGAGGGCTGACACCTATTTAAAAAACTAGAGTCAACTTGTTTAATAAGTTAAATAATCTTTTAAAGGACATGTATCAATCGAAATGGATTTGAAAAGGCTTTATTTCTAAACTTTATGTAGGAGAGTTGCCTCCTGTCTATAAAGTCAAAGTCAAATTAGTTTATCAGTTAATTGAAATATGTATCGCAGTTTCAGAGGAAAGAGATTTAAGAAAGTTTTAGTTTGAAAATATTTTTGATTAGGATCGCCATCTATACTAAATGTCATACTTATGTAACTAATATGTAAACGAATTTTTTTTAATTCATCAGATCTACACAGTTCATTGGAATTTTAAAAGTGAGTTGTCTAGTTGAAGGCATTAGCCTGTACTTACACTGAGCGTGAGAAATAAGTATATCCTGAAGTTTTTACGATTTTATTTATTTATATTTTCCAAACCAAAATTTTTCTTATTTTTTTATAAATATATTGTTCATTCAACAGCAAAAATCGCAAGAATCAACTTTCTTTCAAAAAATTTAAATCATTTTTTACTTAAATTGCTTTCGTGAATTTGGCTGTTAATTTCATAAAGAATTTTGAATTCGATTTCTTAGAAATTTTTTTTTTCGCTTAGGGTGTTGCGTACCTTCTTTCTTTTAAAAAAGTTTGCGTTCAATGGTGATCTTCAGTGTGATATGGAAGAAAATCCGCAACACCTTCGGAAAAAAAAAATCTCAAAAATCAACGTAAATTTTTAGCGACTTGAAATTTGAACTCTATTATACTAAAATGGCTAATGGGCAACAAAGGTGCGTACTAAAAATTTTCCTAAGAAATCGAATAGGAAATTTTAATGAAAATTATTTGAATTTTCCCGAGTTTTATATGAAATTTAAAAAAATATCATTCTTATGGTTTTGCTGTAGCGCAAGTAATTTAGTTACTGTTCAACCTGAGCCTGAAGTATCAAGTCTCCCACAGTGCTAGCTATCTGCGTCTGACTGCCAGTTTCGTAGTCACTTTTTTCCGCAGTAGAAAACAAAACAACTGAATTATCCGAAATTATTTAAACTATATACATAAACGGTTCTCTGTCGGCTTTCAATGCCTTGATTCCCATCTTGATATCACTAACGTGTAACCTCAATGCACTTAAAGCAATTTTTATTTACAAATAAGTAGGCGTGTATGTATGCGCCTTATGACTGCAAAAAAATTTTTCTCGTATTTTGTGGGGATCACTCACCCGCTGTTAACTTACATACATATATGTAAATTATACACACACGTAAAATTTTTTCTAACACTAGTACTTCTTTTGCTGCATTGTCATTGCGACTTTTCAAATAGTTTTAATTTAATCATTTTTCTAATCTAATTCTGTTTAGCCCCTTGCATATTGACATTAGGGCGCATCATTCTTTACACAATAAAAAAAGCGGTACTGTTTTTTTCTTATCGGAATTTTACAGTTAGTTATATTTTAAGACTGCTGCCGAAAATATGTCGTAAAAATATTAAGCCAGCGTTTCACCAAACGCATTTAAGTGGAGATTAATTCAAATTTAATTTTTCATTTAATCCTCAATTAAAATTAAAAGTGGTAGCAAAAGCAGGGCTGGTCTACAGTAAACAGCTGATACACAATATTTTGGTGTGTTTACATTGATCAGCTGATTAAACGTGTAACAGGTAGGTCACTTAAATCAAAATAAAAAACCAATTAAAATTGATTAGTAAAACCAAGAATTCCACAATTAAAGTAATTTTCAGTTAAATGAATCTGGTGAAACGCAGCCTAAGATTAAGATGAGCTAGCCCGAATCGAAAGTATCTTCCAAAATCGATTTTTTTTTTTTATAAATAAACTTAAGCTTAAACTCTAACAGCTATGAAGATCTATCATCTGAGGCGATCTTTTGGAAAAAAAAACAAAATATTTTTTATAACCAATTTTATTATTATTATTTCCAAATCCGTTCACATCAAGTAAATCTTAATATTTTCCCACATATTATGACGGAAGTCTTATAATATATTAAATTTTATAATTTCGGTGGAAAAATGAAAAAAGAAAATGTTTTGGCGGTGCACTCTAATACCGATACTTACGTGCACTGCAAAATAGTTTACACTACGATCTGATCTTGGTTGTGCAATAAATTGTTAGTTTTGTTATTAATAAAGTTTAATAAAGCGCATACGTTGCTAAATAAATGCGCAATGACAGTGTTAGTATTTCATCACTGATAGGTGCATATATGCCGCACATACATATGTAAGTATGTAAAGGGTGTTTAGACGTGTGGTTTTCAATGAGGCATTATTTTTTTCGGAGTTGGTCTTTTTGACAGCTGTTACTTGATTTATACTCAGTTTGGTTTGCCATTCCATAATGAACAGACTTACCGCTCTATTCCCACACCACTGACAAAACTCAGCGGCTGACTATTACCTTTACTGCTGCCCCTAATACTATGCCGCAAATTTATTTTAAGCGGTCGTATGACAATTGTCAGTTTTATTGTTATGACCTACTGAGTAAGTGACAACGGCGAAACAATGTTTATATTGTGTTTTAGGCGCAGTAATTGTAAAAATAGTCACATGATGAATTTATCAGTGTTGTTCNTGCTGCCCCTAATACTATGCCGCAAATTTATTTTAAGCGGTCGTATGACAATTGTCAGTTTTATTGTTATGACCTACTGAGTAAGTGACAACGGCGAAACAATGTTTATATTGTGTTTTAGGCGCTGTAATTGTGATAATAGTCATATGATGAATTTGTCAGTGTTGTAGGAATAGGGCGGTTACTCCGGAACAACGTTTGCAAATCGTGCAAATTTATTACCAAAATAATGGTTCGGTACGCGCGACACATCGTTCGCTGCGCCCAATATTCGGCCGACATAACCGCCCAGCAGAGTCGGTAATTCGAGCTACCATGGACCGGTTTACTCTAGTGGATCGACGAATGCGCATCGTCAGAGATGCCGTACAGTGCTCACCGAAGATGCTATTGCTGCTGTCGAGCAGAGTATCGAAGAAGACCCGAATGAGTCCATATATGGCTATAGAGCCATGATTAATGACTTTTTCGTGCTTGAATTGGAGCCAACATCCTCCGACCTCTGTGGACGACCTTTGGTTCCGACAAGACGGCACTACATGCCAAACAGCCAAAGAAACAATCAATTTATTGAAGGAAACTTTTGGTGAGCGCATTATCTCGCGTCGTCGGTCTGTGGCGTGGCCTCTAAGATCGTGCGATTTAACACCGCTGGACTATTTTTTGTGGGTTTAAGTGAAGTCGCTTGTCTACGCAGACAAGTCCGAGACGATTGACACCTTGAAAGAGATTATTCGGCGAGTTATTGCTGACATACGGCCCCAATTGCTGCAAAAAGTGATCGAAAATTGGGCCTCTTGGCTGGAATTTACTCGAGCCAGCCGCGGCGGTCACTTGCCAGAAATCATTTTTAAAACATAATGGCAAACCCTTATCTTTATAACAAAGCTACATTATTGGCGATAACATTAAACTATATGCGTTTATTTCTTCTTGAAAACCACATGTCTAAAGAGAAACACCCTTTACATAGTACATATGTAAGCACATACCCCAGTAGGAAGGCGTTAAAAAATACTTAGACTGTACATATTTATTCAATTAATTGATAAAGTTTTCCAAGAATCCCACATATGTATGTATGTATGTACATAAATATGTATGCACTTCACTTAAGTAAATTCTACCAAACCGCTTGTGAAGATCGAATATTCCCTATAAATGATAAATTTGTGTTAAAGAAAAAAACTTCACCTTTTTTGCTTGCACTGAAACCTAAGTACAACGAAGAGCAAGCTCCCCAGCAATGGTTTTTCTTGCATGTAAGCTCCTCAATTTGGCTTATTGTGTAGGTACTGTACGGTGAGTAGTACTATAATCAAAGTTACAGATCTCTCTGCTCGTCACTCTGTTCTAAACGATGTCGTGTCTAAATGGTTTGAGCGCCACTTGATACTTGTTGTTGTTTTGAGTTAGCTATTTTTTTGTTTTGGTTGTTTATTTACATTTGTTTTGACTTTGCAAAAAAGAAAACGTAGTAGAAATTTTTTGCTATCGTAAAACTATGAACTGCACAATTGAACTCTGGTGTCATAACAGCTAGCCGGTTGTCAGTCATTGCGAAGGTACAGTGACGAGCAAAACTGTAACATGGAGTAACACTTTTTATTTCAGCTGTCGCTATCTTTCCAAGTTTTAACGACATTCATACGGTTGTTGTATATTTTTATTGGTACATCTTTGCTTCCTCTGTCATAACGATTTGAAGTCAATTCAACAACATTTACAAAACCAGCAGACAAAAATGTAAATTAAGGCATATGTTACAGTTTTGCACTCATATATTTTTAATAACTTTTTGACAATTTTCACAAAAAAAAGAATTATTAACACAATGTTCAGTATGCTTTTGCTTTATTTAGTTCCTGGTTGCAATTTGGCATACCTAATGTGTATGTCTGTAAAAATTCTGGAGGTATAGCCTCCCATATATCCTTGGTGTGCTTTCACCGCTCATGTACTCCATTGGACGGACTTGGATACTTAGTAAGATGCGCTTTTAGTTGATTTCGCAAATTCTCGATGAGATTCATGTCCTCGGATTGTGGAGGTCATTTCAAATTAGCAAATTTCTGCTTTTGTTCCAGTCTTTGCGAACATGTGCAGTGTGTTTTGGTTGCTTTTTCAGCAGAAACTCTAATTTTTTCGACTACATCTTGCAAATTTTGTTAAAATATGAACAGATACTGTTCCTTACGCATAATGCGTACAAACGGATCAACAACATTTTTGAAATACAACCCCAAACTATTATTGACCGACCACTGTGATTCACAGTTTGCCTTACATGATGCGCTTAGGCTTAATTTGGGCCTTTGATCCAATACCATGCCCGGCCATCTGATTGAAAGCTATTAATTAAGTCTTGTCAGACCAAATAACCCTCAATTAAATCTTAAAAATGTGTTTTTTATTGCATTCTGTAAGGCCTAACATATCCCAATAGGCAACGGTCCGGTTTTCGTGCGATGCAGCAAAACGCTGCCACACTCGCACATGTATTTTGATCAAATTTGCTTTTTTCTTCTTTTATGATCCATTTTGCTCAATTTGGCAATTTTTCGCCTCACTATCTACTGATTTGCATTAAATTTTAATACCTTAAGCGCTTCTGTAGTAGTGCCTGCAGCGCTACTTGCTACTAAGTTCACAAGATATCGGACTGTAATATATTTTGACAGACTTTCTTTGTCCTTAGTAACACTTTAGGCTATATTTTTTCTCAGTCTTAACATTTTCATGTGGCAAACTCCACAATTTTTTGCCACTTTCCCTGCGGTCCCGCCTTTTCGCAGTAAATCTATTATTTACATTTATGTTTCCTGATTAACCATATTATTTATTGGTGATCACTTCTTGAATAAATTACAACACAGAAAAAAGTCATCTGACTTCCAAATAAGCAAAAGATAACTGTAAAATGCAAAACTGAGAGTGAGTGCAAAACTGTAACATTTGCCTTAACTTACATTTTTGTCTCCAGGTTTTTTTATTGTTGCTGGATTGACCTCAAATCGTTATGAGAGCGGGAGTAGGAGTGTACCAATAAGAATATACAACCAAAGTATGCAAGTCGTTAGAACTTAACTGACAATGACTAGCTGGTGTCATGAACAGTACAAGGTTATCATGTTCATTTGCGGTCATGTATGTGTATAAATATTAGGGTAGCCCTCAAGTGAAAATTATAAAAATTTTGTCAAAAAAAAAGGAAATAAAAAATAAAGTCAAATAAAATAAGCAAGAATAAAAATAAAAATAAAAGTAAAACTGAATTAAATTAAAATAAAATAAAATAAAATAAAATAAAATAAAATAAAATAAAATAAAATAAAATAAAATAAAATAAAATAAAATAAAATAAAATAAAATAAAATAAAATAAAATAAAATAAAATAAAATAAAATAAAATAAAATAAAACAAAACAAAACAAAACAAAACAAAACAATACTAAGCCAAATAAAATAAAATAAAATAAAAGAAACAAAAATAAAAAATAAAATAAAATAAATTAAAGAAATGATATAAAATAAAATAAAACTTTTTATTTATGAACAATAGGTAAAATGTACAATATTAGGAAAATGAAATAAAATAAAAAATACATAATTGAATAAAAAAATTATAAAAAAATTTAAATAAAATAAAATAAAAGCAACCATAAGTTATATTAGTCTTAAAAATATCATATAAACTAAATAAAAGCATATCAGAGAAAGGATTAAACTAAAAATAAATTCAAATAAAATAAAATAAAATATTATTAAAAAATGTAAATATGTACATGCTTTTATGTACATATAAGCCATTTTCAATAATTGTTTGGAAGAGACTTTCATTAAAAACGTATGAAGCATTTTAATATTGAGATACATAAGTATATATTTGGACCAAGCTAATGCAACTCACAGGAATATATATGTACGTACTTGCATTTATTTATGAATGCATGAATACAATACATAATCTAGCTGACGCTGTGAGTAATTAGTGCGAACTTTTTATTAACAAAAATGACTAACCGTATTTACGTACATACATAAATACATAAATGTCCATGCATTTATAGTATGTAAACAATTGTTACTACGCACATTCTAGCATTACATAAAGGTGAAGTACTGTAAATATTATTATTGTATCGCCATAATTGTGGCTCTATTTATAAAAAACAAAAAATGTAACCAATGCATATAGTATGTATTCTGCGAGCAGAGATACCTGCATGCATAAATATATGTATATGTATCTATGTATGTTCATAAGTATGGGAAATATGTATAGTTTTCAAAGTAAAATGCAATTTCAAGTAAATATTGTGCTAATGGGACAATAGCTAGAAGAGTAGTATTTTTTAATGAGCTTTGAAAGTCTGAATAATTTTTACACAGAGATGGCAACCCTGCTTTAAAAAAAATTCGCTTACTTTAGGAAGTTTATCTAAATAGAATATATTGTTACCTAAACGTAAAAAGGTGTCAAGTCCATTTGTTGATATTATTCAGGACAGACTAAACTAATTTTCGAAGAAATAGTGGACTTGGCGCCTTTTTCACCCTTAGATAGCGACATGTATGTATTTCTTGAAAGGTTTTCTTCCCAATCTTTGCTTTTTTATATTAATATAATAATTATATTTATAATATAATAATTATTAAATACTTGCAAATATGTATATACATATGTAAGTGTATTAAGCACTCCTACCGCCATAATAAAATTCTATATTTTGCCAATCCATCCTAATATTTGCCTGCATATTTTTTACTTTCCAGAGGTTGTTTGGATCCTTACACGCGATCGTACTCCATCTGCAGAAATTATTAAGGTGGCACAGGATGCAATTACCGCACAAAATTTGTCATTGAGCTACTTGGAAATAACCGAGCAATCGAACTGCAACTAATTTGAGGAGATACGGTTTTGGCATATGTCGAATATGAAAATGATATCGGTTTAACATAACACTTGTTAACCAAGTAAATATCTGTTCATAAGTGTGTCAATAATTTTGTAAATATTGTTGAAAATAAAATCACAAGTATTTGTTGAAATTAGCTACATACATTTTATTTCTTTATAACCAAGCGCCCTTGCGCACGAAAAGGACAGAAACTTTATTCATAAAGCGGTACTAATTTTAATTTATATTATCAGTTTCACATTTTTCTGCTGGGTTACTTTGTGAACATACGAGCATATGATGTCATTTTTGTTAAATTTTCGTTTAAGGTCTCAGTTCAAAACTCTTTTAGGCTTTTCAAGCCAGGGCGGCCGTAAAAATCTGTACCTTTTTTCCACTTGGGGGGAGGTGGGGGGTTATATATTTTTGGAGATTTTTTCATTTGCATACCATTTTATTCTGCACTTCACAGATACTTTTTCGTAATTAAGAAAAACCGAAAAAAGCAAAAGTTATATGTTCCCGTCTAATAGCATTTGAAGCCAGACCCTCCTGAAAGCTAAAGCCACAACATGTGTGTTTCAAGTATTAGTATTAGTATTATTATTGCACAATTGTTAAGCCCTTATTGATGATGATGAGGTCGCTGCAGGAAGAGTTGCGATCAGACTAAGGGAAATTGGGTGGGTAACTCACTCTTGCATTCTTTGAAGCTTCGGTTCCGTCTCAGGTAACACGAATTCTCTCTCGTTCCTATTTAAATCTTTTAAAATCTAAAAAAATTAAATCTAAAAACAACGGTTATATGTTCCAAAAAATAAAAATCATAGAATATCGATTATTTTTAATCGAAGGAATAAAAATCATTAAATAACGATTAAAAATGATCATAAAAAAAATGCAATTATGCGATGATTCTAAAATTAAAATCCTTCATAAAACAAATTACGTGTGAGGCATCAACGAAACCTTTTTGGAAAGACCTACGAATGCTATTATGTATGGAATATATCATCGGTTGATTGCGGCTTATTAGCATATGACCAGCGACTTTAGGAAACCCCACAAGAAAAAGTTAAGCGGGCACAAAGCACAGGATCTTGGTGGTACATCGTTAATGCAGAATGTACATCGTGGCGTCCGCTGTTTAGCAAGTAGTGCCATTCTACTGGAACCACATGTCGTCTATTTACAAACACACTTCCATATCGTTCAACTTAGGGTAAAAGAAATCAACTAACTTTAGGGGTTTTCTCGAAGTCGTAGCACGGATTGTATGAAATGCAAAAATACTATTCCAAATTTGCAAGGGTACGAGAGCCCCCAGATCAAGCAGCGAAATTCCGTATCAAATACAATAACAAGATGCAGAAAACAAAAATGAAGTGAGCGANTATGAAATGCAAAAATACTATTCCAAATTTGCAAGAGTACGAGAGCCCCCAGATCAAGCAGCGAAATTCCGTATCAAATACAATAACAAGATGCAGAAAACAAAAATGAAGTGAGCGGAATGACAGGAATGAGAGAAACATGTAGCAATTCCAACAACAAAACAAGTAGCACAGGGTCGCATTTTTTTAGCATTCAAATACTTGATTTCAAGAATAAAAAAAAAAAACATAAAAATAGAGTACAAAATCGTATACTTCATTTCCTGGGTACGGTTCGGCCATTTGTAAAATTTCCTTAGGTTATTGTGTCCAGATGCGATATGAAACACAAAATTTTAACATACATATGTAGGCAAAGGATCAGGGACCGAGAACGCGTTCGGTTTAGTTCTGCACGAGAACAAAATGAACATTCCAACAAAAGAACCAAAAGGAAACAAAGGTATTAAGAGCAGTTTGAACGGAAACTATTTAATAAAAAAAAACAAGGTATCGCGAACTTTTTCAAGGAGGATCAAATAAAAACAATAGTCTTGCGAACGTTTTGCTAGAGAAGAAAATGAGAACAAGCGTTAAGAATGCGAGCGGCATCTGCGTGTTGGGATGAAAAATCGTTCCAGATGGTTTATCATTAGGGTGAACTGTCCATTTATGGAACAGATTTTAATTTTCTGTGCAAGAAAAGTTCGTATCTTAAGTCTCTCGTTGACTTAATTTGCATAATTATGTTTCAGTTTTTTTTTTCATTAATTTTATTACTCAAACATTTCAATCTAACGAGCGCTATGTGAAAAATTTTGTTCTCGCTTCCATTCTTCGTGAATATTTCCGATAATATTTGTTCCCGTTTCGTTCTTTGCCAAAAACGTTCCGAAGGTATTTGTTCCCATTTTCTCCACTTAGAAATGTTCAAGAATGTATTGTTTGCATTTTGTTCTCTTTGTGATGGTTCCGCAGGGTTTTTTTCTTATATATTCCCAATAAGAACGTTCTGGGCAATTATTTTCTCATTTCGGTTTTGGTTTTGAAGTACGGTTTGAAATATGTATTTTTTTTTTTGCTTTTGTACGTCGTAGTGCTATTCAAGATCTTTAATTTGATATTTTTGAGAAGTCTCTAGGCCCTCTCAGTGCAGTTACAGGGGATTGCTATAAAAACTCTCGGCTTAACATTTTCCTCCCATTACGCTTTCGATCTTAAAAATTAATCTGGAGAAATCGGCTTAGGACATTTCTTTCAACTATAGTTTACAAAATAGAGAGACTGAGGCTTAATGCATTTCTGAACTGAGGACTCACAATAAATTTGTGCATGTGGATGCAATGCGAGAAATGTAAAAATCAAGAAGACTTAACGTTGCACGAAGTTTTAAGTTTACTGAAATTTCATTTTAATCGTTATGTTTTGCCGATTTAAAGTTCTAAAAATTCAATATTTTATCCAGTAAAAATCGTGTAATTCCCCTCGAGATCGGTATTTAGCACAAACTTTCATTCTTCTGTACAAACCATCGTGAAAGAAAACATACCTATTATGCAAATAGGTGATTCGAATATCGGGTTTGCTCAGGTTGGAAAGATCGAAGTCCGATAGATTTTCATGACATCAAATGAAACAGGTATCGGTTTTGATTTCCGACAAAAATCAATCCCGAGTCAGATTCTGCCCCATATGTATATAGCTGATTATGTTTTTTTAGCTCTTATTTTTTGCCGGAGATAAATCGCTAATTGAATTGAAAAAAAAGATTTAAAACAAATCCAATTTCTTCAACTCTTTCAAAGTACATACAGAAAAATTCAAATATTTTGCTAAGCCATTTTTGCTGATTTTTTATTTTTCTTTTTTAGCCACATCACGTGTCAGCATATCATGTAATTAATTCTTATCACTTACTTAACTGTGAATTCATTATTAATGTCGAAAATAATTATTCAATCTGTGAATGGGTCAATTGTAGCATAACGAGTAGTATTCCTTTGAAGTTTGTTTATAGTAAAAGTGATTGCACTGACAATCATTTCGGCTATGAAAATATCAGCTTGAAAAATTTAGCCACACATACATACGTCCGTAATAAGTATAAATATATTTACGTATTTACGCTNAGTAGTATTCCTTTGAAGTTTGTTTATAGTAAAAGTGATTGCACTGACAACCGTTTCTGATATGGGAACATCAGCTTGCGTCCGTAATAAGTATAAATATATTTACATATTTACGCTGTACTTATACAATTGAAATTTGTAAAACGAGATGCATTGATAGCCATCGGTTCTTTACAAATTGTTTATAATAAATACATAGATTTTTTTTTTTTTTATTAATCATTTTAGTTTTATTTGCTTATGTGTTTAATCAAATAATCAATTCTATTGACGTTACGCGGCTAGACATTTAAGGCACATTGATGTTGTTGCTATTGCTCTTTATTGGATGTGGCTATAAATTATGCGCAAGTCGCATGAGGAGCTTTCAGTTGATATCCGGCAGTGGCGCGTTCAACTATTCAATTCTAAAACATAATTAACCAGGCTAGTTACAAAACTGTTTATTGTATTTGTATTGACGCAACTAGGAGTAGATGTGAAAAATTTTTGTTTTTAAATCCAAGGAGCATCGTTTTTTCATTGAAAAAGTAAAGACTAAAATAAAAAATAATAATTTTTAACTCATCGGCGGTTTTTATGTTCATCTGAAAGTGAAATAATACGAAAGTGAATTAAAATCTTCGAGGAAAAATTTAATATAGTTAATTAAAAACACATAGCGAATTTAGCTTTTTTTCGAAAAAGATTAAGTCAATAAAAGGAATGCAGTTCCAGCTTCGAGTTAGGTAAGTTAAAAAACCCTATTCGTATACGTTCAAAGTGTATGAACTCGAAATATATTTTGGGGGCTCGTAACCATGTTAACCTCGTAAACTTACTTAATTTTGTATGGAATATCGAATTATTTACGTGGTTTACGCGGTTATGAGGAATTTACGCGTTTCCATGAATGGGTATTCGCGGGTTTTCGCGGTAATCTACCAAGCTTACATGTATGGTATATACATACATATGTACATTGCCGGAAAAGTGTTGGCAAAGAGAATTTTTTTGCAATGAATGCAACAACTTTTATTTAAACTGTTTTCCGCTAAAAAATATAGTTCATATTATAATAAAAAACATAAAAATATAATTTCTAAAATTTGTGCAAACCTCAGAAATGTTCAATAAATTTGCATAAAGATTTGCAAGTTTTTAATCAGATTTTTTTTAGAATTTTTTCGGGTATGCAGTTTTGTATTCCATTAAATTTTAGTTCAATAAAGTTCAAGTTCAAAACAGCTGAGACTTACCGTTGACTTTAGACAACCTTTTTAGGTATTTTCTTCAATTTCGAAAGTACTTTGAATGGTAAAAATGTGCGCGTGAAGTTGTAAATACTTACAGCTTGAATTTTGGGTACTTAAATTTAATGGGCTACAGATCTGCATACTCGAAAAAAGTTTGTATTGAAAATTTTGAAAATCTGTATGCCAATTTATTGAACTTTCATGAGTTTTGCAAAAATGAAATAAATTATATTTTTATGATTTATCTTGGATCGCGGTAAGGAATGGATACAGTGGTATATAAAACTCGGCAAAAGTTAAGAAGGATATCATGATTTTCTGTAATTAGCGAGTTTTTGTTATGGCGTGCTTCACTCTTTCTAAACTTGTCATATTCTTTGGCAATTTTCGGATCAATTTGCTGTTCTTCATGACGGATATTCTATTCCCACCATATCCCTAGTTTGCGTAAGCCTTAAAAAAAACACTAATTTTGCTTATATAGAAATAACTTCCAGTTTTCTTTGTATTTTGTGGAAAAAATTCTTCACACTATGTGCCAATTTGGCTCATACAAATAGAGTTTGCCTTTAAAGTGGTTTTACTCCTTATTCACGTAGCCTGCCAACAATAATTAGAAAATACTCTCTATCTCTCAACAAAATAAGGTAGCAAAATTAAGGTTTAATAAAATTGAATCTTCTTATTAAGTAGTTCAGCGATTGCAATTGTGCTACGCTTTTAACAAACCAGTGACCAACTCTGCTGTCTCGTCAGCGCTTTTAAGTGAAAATACAGTCATGCTATGCATCGAGACTCCATCGTCAACCTTTTTGACGTTTGACAATTGTCTGTTCTAATACGAAATTTTGATGCTACCTCGTTCAGCCAGACTGCCGTTCTCTGATCCTTGCGGCCCAAAACGAGCATACCTGGTGTAAGGTATACACCGTAGAATGCCAACGGAAGCGTAAAAAAATTTAACGGTAGATTACAGCCACTTAGAATTGGCACTTTATTACGCTGAAATTGAGTGAGCTACAAAACTGCATACTCAAACAAATTCTAAAAAAGTTTAAAAGTTGAAGATTTTGGTGAAAATTTGTCGAGTTTGCCTAAATTTAGTAAAACTTCAAATCATTACTTGATATGCCATTTGATGCATAATATTTCTATTAAAACTTAACGAAAAAAATTTATTACGCAAAACATTGCAAATATTAAAAAATTAACAGTAAGTGAAAATCTATCAAACGAATCGTATTTTCATTAATACGCGGCTATCCCGGTTTCAGAAAAACTGCGTCGACAAAATATGTATAGTCAAAAGAAGAAGAGGAGTAAATAACTCAATTATGTCTTAAGTTGACTCACGTGATGCTCAAGGTATTCTAATAGGGTCCCTGTTACTTATCGAGTTCGGATTTTTTCTCTTCATACAAATTTTTCAATATAAAGACGATCTCAATGCATATTTTATAAATAAGTTAAAAATATCCAAAATTCTTCAAACAAAATTTAATAACCACAAACCTTTGTGCGGCAATAAGAATTCAGTTCCATCTCAATCAAATACAAAATTAGGTAACCTACCATCGGGTTGTTGGAATAAATCGTTTAGTGCCAACGAAAAGGCTAAGTACATTTCGGAATCTCAGCGACAGGAAGGATACTGTATATATCAAAAGAGTTGGTTAACCAAGTAAACCTAATAAATACATATGTATGTATGCATAATGTTAGCATCTTCCTTGCAAAAAATTCGACTAATCCGGGATGACTCCGGGAGCAATCGCAAAGGAACATGCGACTAATACCACTTTTGATCTCATTATATGGAATAAACTGTTCGTTTTTGTTCGAGCATGTCCTATGAAGAGACTAATTGTTCCCCTTTATATCTGAACGCATATAAAAAGCGACTAGTCACGTTAAAAAAATAAAAAAAATAAAAATAAATAAAATGTGCGCCAGCTACAATTTGAACCGGAATTCTCAGTTTTTTAAGCGAATACTCTCTCTATGTGCCAACGCCGCACATGAAGTTTAATTGAATATGTGCGTACATATCATTAAATCGTTAATAGGACCCGTTAGAGAAGAGACGGGGACTTATTGATCTCCAATTGTACCCGTATGAGACAAGTTGCGACTAATTAATGAGAGATTAGTCGCAAACTTTTTTGCAGGGTTTATACATATATCTTTCTTACTTGCAAATTTTAGTAATATTTTAATTGCATTCACTCTTTTACAGTTTCTACGCAGCATTTATGCTATTAATCTCCCAACTGGTAGTGGCACAAGTACCATTTCCGCGCAGTTGTCCAGCNACTAATTAATGAGAGATTAGTCGCAAACTTTTTTGCAGGGTTTATACATACATCTTTCTTACTTGCAAATTTTAGTAATATTTTAATTGCATTCACTCTTTTACAGTTTCTACGCAGCATGTTTGCTGTTAATCGCCCAACTGACAGTGGCTCAAGTACCATTTCCGCGCAGTTGTCCAGAGGTGAAAGTGCCCACGGATTTTAATGCTGATGCTGTAAGTAAATTACATACATACATACATGCATATCTTCAAATAAAAAACAAGAAATAATTTCAAAAAAAATTTTTTNATACATACATGCATATCTTCAAATAAAAAACAAGAAATAATTTCAAAAAATTTTTTATCTTTTCAGTACATGGGCACCTGGTATGAATATGCCAAATATCCGCATATCTTTGAAATCGCTAAACGTTGCATGTCTGCGCGTTACAGCAGTAAAGGCAACAACACAATTGGTGTATTGAATACATCGATTAATACAATGTGAGTATGAGAACTCGATTTTGTTTAAAATTTTTGGAATGTAGGTTCAAACAAATTGAAAAATTATGGTAGAGGCTTTTAAAAAATAGTATTTTTTGTAATGATGGTTTTTACTTATATTTAGCAAAATGTTACGAAAATGATCTTCAATTGCGATTAGTATTTTACGATTTATTCTCTTTTTGTCAAATGTTCTTTTAGTAAAAGTTTATTTCATTTTAATATTTTAGCACTGGTCACATAACAAATACTACAGGTGTTGCCCGTTTGCTTGCCCCATCGCAGATAAATGTGCTCTTTAGCAAATTTCGTAAGTATTCTCTACAATTTATAAGTAACGTGAGAGAGTGGTTATATAAAACAGGAAAATTTCTAAAAAATTTTTATCATTTCAAGATATATTTTTTTATTTTTTTGTTTAGTAAATTTTTTTTCAATTATCCTTACAAATTCAAGCCTTGATCCAGTACTCCACGAACTATCAGGTGTTTACGCGAACTTGCAGGAAGTTACAGAAAAAATGTTGCCGTACTCCAAAATCCTGTAAATGAGAACAATTTTTGGAGAGTTGTGTAGAGAATGAAGTTGCAAGATTTTACCCGAACTTTTTCTTCTAGTCAAATCATGAAAATTGTAAAGCGATCAGCTGTTGAACAAAAGTAAACAAAAATTATGCGTTGTCAAGTTTTGTCGAATTTTCTCATATTTTTTTTTTTTTAATTTCAATCACTAATAGCGCCCCTATATATTTTTTTTTTAATTTTAAAATTTTCGGCGATTTTTTTTTGATAAAGAGCCAAATAAGGAGGTGCCATACCAAATTTTAATGTTTGTATTTTAACAACCACTCTAGTACATATACACGCATACATACATATGAGCACATTTATAAATTTAAATACTTGTTAACAAATTTGTTCTTAATTTTCAGCCAATTCCGTTGATATACCAAACTACATCGTGCTTGGAACTGATTACAAGTCGTATAGTGTGGTCTACAGTTGTACAAACATCACCGCATTCGCACATACAAGTAAGTTGATAAATATAAAAAAAAGAATTATAATCCAATACTCAAACAATCTTGTTTTTAAATTTTGTGTTAAAAAATCTGTAGTTTTTAATTTTAGAGGTCTTTTATGTATGTACATTGCCCATTTAAAAAGTGATTANTGTTAAAAAATCTGTAGTTTTTAATTTTAGAGGTCTTTTATGTATGTACACATGTATTGAAAAAAGAAATCGGCCATTTAAAAAGTGATTGATATTGGTATAATAGTAGCCTTGTACATCCAGAATATAAGTTTCAGGTTAGATTCTAAGTTTCTACCTCAGATACCTTCGACAGTATAATTTTCCATTTACATATATATCGAGTAGAAGATCGACCTACCTCGGCTGCCAGTTCAAAAACGCCCTATCTCAGGAAACTTTCAAAATTTTTTGAAAAACACCCTATCTCAGAATTCAATTTCATCGCATCCAAACAATTCTTTTGAAATCTTGGGAAGTGCAAATCCTCTCGAAGTAAACTTACAAACTTTTTTTGGTTTACCTAGCCTAGTGAATAACAATGCTTTTATGACGCAGTGGGTCTAAATTAAGCAAATGCGAAATTTGTATTTTGACATTTTTATTCTTTTTTTTTCATAAACACCTAGCACCTGCACGCGATTCCTACAATAACAAAACCTAATTAACAAAGGAACGACAGCCTGTTAGACAATAGACATCAAATCCGTTAATCGCTCTAATTATGGTGCTGAAAAACAAAATTATTATGCAATCCCTAAAACAATTATGCTCGTCGCAAATACATAAATTAAAGCGTGCCATAATTAATTTGAGCCATACGCGATTAATGGTACTCATACAATACAATATAAATACAAATATATACATACTTACATACGTAAACACGAATGGTTTGAGCCGACTCACATATCTACATACTCATTTGTATACAAATCCATAATTGATACAAAGTGATGATAAAGCGGCGATCCGTTGCATTAGTTAACTCTTCCGCATTCCCTTTTCTGTCCTCTCACGCAATTCGGTTGCTTGTTATCGAAAACAGTAGAAAACATAAAAATTTAACTTTCTGAAAAAAACCTCCTAAAGGGACACAATTGAAAATGGGGAAAAGCTGATGATTTTGTGAAACGTAGCTGTTTCGCATATAATATATTTACATTAGGGCGCAACACTCTCACTACAAAAAAATAAAAAATCCGGTACTGTTTTTCCATCGAAATTATAATATTTGCTATATTTTGAGACTTCCGCTTTATTTTGAAAAAATATTTAAATTTATTTGACCGATTTAAAATTTGCATACAAAAAAAAATGTCATTTATTTGATTCCGTTGATAAAACTTTTAAATATTTTTGTGCAGACGTTTTTAACGGTAAACTCTTCTATCATTGGAAAAACTGTCTTGAAAAACTTGTTTTATATAAAAAACTAAATTTTCCGAAGCGGATGTCTTAGCATACAATTATTTTATTATTTCGAAGGAAACCCAGTACTGGATTTTTTTTTTGTATGGCAGGGATGCACCCTAATGCACAAATTATATGTATAAAATTGCAANATTTTTTTTTTGTATGGCGAGGGATGCACCCTAATGCACAAATTATATGTATAAAATTACATATATTTGGAATTTATAAGAAACCCCGAGAGGGTGTCATGGATAAACTTCTGCGAGTACGTGAGATGCATATTAAGAAAATTTTTCCCTAGGAATATGTTCTTGGGTATACGAAGGCCGCGGCAAGAAATTTGGAGATGAGCAGCGAGCACCTATAATAACTCCTTGCCTCTCATTTTCGAGTAATATTTAGCGAGTGAGAATCAGCATGAAATCTGAGAGCATCATTGAGATAAAATTATTCATCTCATGTATACCCCGGGGAATTCAGACACAAAATCTTCCACAATTTCTTTTACTCACCCTTGGAAGATAAGTTGAGCTTCACATTATAAATAGGGCTCCTTGTCCTAAATTAGCAAGCCTACTCTGGTTCGGCGTCGAAATCGATATCGACTCACTTCTATTGATCGCGAAGAAGCGCCAGTGAATTCATTTACAGATCGATAAAAATTTTCAAAAATTGCTTTTTAATTCCCCTTAACTATGTATTTATGCCCTAATGACTCTTATTTCTAAATTTTAACAATTTTTATTCACATTTTCCACTTTTAGAACTACTTTGGATAATGACCCGTGAACGTAAGCCTTCACCTGAAGCTGTGAGTACAGCTAAGAAAATCATGGAGGACAATAATTTACCACAATCGTTCCTGCTGATCGCTGATCAAGAAAATTGCCCAGAGGTGTATCCCAGTTATGGCGTGAATATACATTTTGGTGGTGATAACTCTAACACCAACAACAATGCTAATCAAATCAACAAAACCACCAACAACCAAGCGGAGGCAGCCGACGATGTTATTTCCGTATTAAAGCCCATAGTTGCTACAGCCACAAGCACCCAAAGTCCCACTCCAGCTGACATAGATGAATTGGATAACACAGCGGAGACGGCGGCCAATGTTATTGAAATGGCATGAGAGTTGTTTAGGCGCATTTGGCAGCGCATCGTCGACATGGTGTCGTGGTTCTTTGCTTTGGCTTAAACGAGCTCTATGACCATTTATACAAATACTTTTATCACGAGCCTTTTAACGGCTTTTATTATAGCACTAAGTTTTTATGCGAGTATTATTTAGATTGTATTAAGTAGTTTTAAGTACCTGATTAAATAAAAAGCATAATTTTTCAAAGAGCTGTTTTTAGAAGTATTGCACAATGCAGCTGTCTTTAGGGCTAAATGGGCATCTAAGCTTTCCAAAGACGTGTGTACATTAAACCGGACACCTTACAAGGGGAAAAAAGTGCGCCGTTCACTCCTGAGTATAAAATATTTTTGCTAAACAATTTCGTATTTACTATTTGTTTGGCCGCTCTTATGGGTCGGACGCCTTTTTATATTTTTTTGGAATCGCGCACTGTTTACCATTAGCCGCTTAGTAATAGCCAAAAAAATATATGTTGTGCTTGGTTTTCATTAGGTCAAAACTAGAGATGGACACGGGACTAAATATTAGCCGCCGAAATCGAGATGTGGGCCTTCGAAGTTCGAAATTGGACCTGTGGTAAAAAATTATTCTTATCTTTTGTATGTAAACAACTAAAACGGTATATAACTTTTTTGGTGCAAACTTATTTTACAGGTGCTATAATGGATAGGGGGTCAGATGTTCAAAAAATTAAAAACTTTATATATCAAAAAGTTTACTTTTTGCTGGAATTAGAATTTTTTGTTAAATTTTGTTTTGCAAACAATTTTCAATAAAGAAAATGTCTGCATTTTTAAAAAGATTTACCATTTTTTTGACAAAAAACCGCGGTCGAAAAAAATTCTTTTACACATTGGTTACCAGTAACCATAGCAATAACGCGATGGAATTGGAACAAAATACTTACAAAAAATGTTACACTGGTACACTGAGGAATTTCGCCCCATACATATAACTACACAGGGCTTATGCTACAAGAAATTAATTAATATTCGAAAACACAAGCTCCCAATTAACGTTTTTGATAGCGTCATAAGCCTTTACATCAGATCGAAACAACGGATAATGACGTTACGTGCAACAGTTGATTTATATAATTTTTATAAATTTTTTTTTAGCTTGGCATAATTTACAAATAAAAGTAATTAAAAGAACATTTGTTTGTTACGTTATCTCTATGACACTTGTAAGGCAGCAGTCTAATTTGCTTTCCTAAACAAATATTACCTAATATTCGCGAACACGAATGCATTTGGATGTATTCAAAATAAACTACGATAAGGAAACAGGTGTTAAATCTTTTATATTTTTGTATGTACCACCCCTCTTTGATAAGACCTTTTGTTGACTTGTTTCTTCTCACAAGTTACTCATACGTAATGACGAACCCTAAGGCAGCGGACCCTATAGGAAAGATTTTCATTAACAATTATTTTATTAGCAAAAAGTTTTAGTAAACGATAGATCGAGCAAGATGATTTTTTTTTTATTTTCTTACCATTTTATATATTATTATTATTATTTCCTACATATGTGTTTATGTATGGGAGTACATGGAATGAAAAGTTAAAATCTAAATTCTTGCAAATTCCTGTCAAGCCCCACAAATTAGTAAAAGTTCCGAATAAATACGGTAAGTCAAGAAAAATATTACATAGACCAGCAAAATTTTGAAGTTGTCCAAGGAAAGTCCCACAAAATCTCGAAAAACTTTCGAAAATTCGCAAAAGAAATATTTAAAAGAAAGTGTCGAAGTGTAGTGAAAAACTGTGGTAAATAATGAGATCCTAAAAAAATTTGACAGTTCGAATAACTCGAAAAAAAAATCTCAAAAATAAAAAAACTTGATCTCGAAAAAATCACAAAATTTTACCGTAAACCAAAACGAAAATTTCGAGGAGTTTTGAAGATATTTCCACAAATACCAAAAAAAAACACGAAAAATCTTAAAAAATAGGGAAATCACGAAGTTTATGGTTAAAATCTTAAAAATTACGTTCACCCAAACAAGACTGGAAAAATATCGAAAGAAACCAGAAAAATCTCGAGCGAATGCTATAAAATCCTGAAAAAGTTCCGAACACTATCGAGTAATAATTGAGAATAAAAATAATGAAAATGTTTGAAAAATTATGGGAAAATATTGAAGCCCATAAAAATCCATGACTGTCCCGAATAAAACCAGAAAGTGACGAAGAATTTCTAATAAACTAGAAAAGCCTCGAAAACAAGCCAAGAAAGAAATCCATAAAATTTTGTTGCTTTGGATATTCTTTTATAAATAAAACAAAAATATGTAATACCCAAATTAAACAAATAAAAAATGCCCGAAAAACTTTGCCTACAAAACGGAAAGCAAAAATTAGATGGCTTAATAACGAAATGCTAACCTGAAGCTAATCTAAGTGTAGCTTCGAAAAACCAAGTTTTCGAAATTACCATCATGCCACCCCGACGTTACATTACGGTTTCCTACAGGCATGCTACCCACTAATTAGCCCTCTTGCTACATAAGTGTTAAAAATTAATATTGAACTGTGAAAATGCGACAAAGCGACAATAACTTGTAATAAGTATGGAACTATCAAAACAAAAGTAAGCGACAAAATGATCACAGATATGCTTGTAAATATTGACATTACACTAAGCTTTAGATAAAGCAATTGTTCGCGAGCCAGTGTGAGTGAGTATACGTACATATGTAGATATATCTTTTTTTATTTAGTATGTGGCGTATAATTACCGGCAAAACAAAAAAAAAAAACACAAAACCGGTTACGACGCTTTGCTATAAAACCGCGACTCACCCGATCGCTAACATTGCTACTTGGCACGCTGAATTCGTTGGAAGTTCTTAGTGAGTTCTTAAAGACCGGTTGAGTTTTGTTTTCAAAAAATACACAAAGTTAAAACTAAATCCGTACCAAGATGCAGAAGCAACAATTGAACCTGTAAGTTTCACAAATATTTAAGATGAAGCACATAAATAACTGTTTGTTGTTATTTTCAATATTTACATTTTTTTTTAATAATTTTGTATCCTTCTAGCGCCTGCTTGTCAGTCATTTTGCTAGCATCCACCCAAATGGTGGCCAGTCAGGTTTTCAATTTGGGCCGTTGCCCCCGCACTATCACCACGGTGCAAGACTTTGATGCATCTAAAGTAAGTAGTGCTCGCATAAAGAAATAATATGTGCATTAGGGTGGTCCTTAAAATCAATTGATGATTTTTCTTCAATCTCACCTCTTAATCGGTAATAACATGATCACAGATATCACATATAAATTTTGGTCCCGATTGGAGACGACTAAGGCTTGTCGCCCAGATTCCTCTATAGAGACTCAAAAAATTAAAATTAATTTTTTTTTCTTCTAATTCCCAAAATTGATACTACCATAGTCGAAGACATAACATACGTATAAATTTTGGTCCCGATTGGTCGCTTAAGACATGTTGAAAAGGTGTCAGAGGCTAAATGCTTCCAAGGCCTCAAAAAATTAAAAATATTTTTTTTTTTTTTTTTTTTTTTTTATGGTAGTATCGGTTTTGGGTAGCCATAGAGGAATCTGAGCTTTTCACCCTGTGCGACAGGCCTTAACCGTCTCCAATCGGTACTAAAATTTATATGTGATATCTTCGACTACAACGGCATCGATCGACTTAGGGGTTGAGGCTTAGGCAATCTGATTTAAAAATTTACTTTCTACATATACGGACCACCCTAATGTACATATAGCTATGTACGTATGCACTGAGAGTTCAAGAGCAGGGTAATTAAGGAAGAGGTAAAGTAAGAGCGCGTCCAAAATCGTTTTCACAGACGGTTAAGGTGGCAATTGGGGAGAGTAGGAACAAATTAATGTAACAAATGTTTGTAAAAAGGGATGCCACGCAAAATTTTTAAAGGACTTGATATACATTTTTTTTAATTCATACATATGTACATATTTTTCATCTTCCTCCTATAATGTCAATAAGAACTTGATAGTTGGAAGCATTTCCGATAATGTTCCTTGGGTTGCCATGTTGAAAATCCAATTCATTTAGTTTTCGGATATTAAATTTTTTACAAAAACATTTATTTCCACCTTCCTCTTATATAGCTTACAAAGCAGACATTTTTTGTTTTAGGGTTGCCATATTGTTTATTTTTAAATTAGTTTTAACTTTGGGTAAATACTAAATATTTTTGCAAATACCGTTGTTTTCTACTCATTTCTAGTTAATAAAGAAAAAGTTTGACACTTTAAAGGTATTTCCTGTAATTCCGTCAGGGTTGCCACACTGTTTTAATTCCTTGGATATATGAGACATTTTTTTCCAAAAATCTATTTTTCACCTTCCTTCTATATGGGCAATAAAGTAAGAAATTATTCCTGGAGTTGCCACATTTTTTTAAATTTTTTAATTTTCGACTATAAATTATATTTTTGTGTCAAATACGTATTTTTCCCCTTCCTATAATAAATATATTTTTTAAGCTATAATATTGATATTTTGAAATTATTTCCTTTGAAAAAATCTGTATACTTTACAAATACTATGATATTAACTAATAGTTTTTAATATTGAGAGAGGGAGTAATTAAACAAAAATATTTTGAAGGCGCTGCGAAGCACGCGGGGTATTTGCTAGTTGAAGATATGATTTGCTATTAAAGATTTCATTGGACATCCGTATTATAACATTTAGCTTTACTTTATCAATTTTTCAAATAGGTGGCAGCTCGCTTTGAAAATATTTTCGACCGTAAATTTCCTTAAACTGCTTTAGTTTGATACCTGTATTGTAATATTAAATTTATTCTATCATTTTAAGTGAATACACTTTTTAAACAGGTGGCACACTCCTCAAAAATATTTTGGTCAGCTAACTTTGCTAAATTTATTTAATTTAGTACCCGTATTGCAATTTTTAATATACCGTAGCAAATCAATTAAATTAAAATGTTTGAACAGGTGGCAACCTTCTACAAGAATATTTTCGGCATTCAGTTCAATTCACAAACGGGCCGGCAGTAAACATTCTAAAAAGTATTGATTTGGTTTCTGTTGCTCAAATAAAGACCTCGGATTGATTTTTCTTTTATATATTTATGGCCTTATCCATAAATTATTCTAAATTAATAAATTGTGTCTTTACAGTACCTGGGTCTTTGGAATGAATATGCCAAATATCCTTTCATCTTTGAAGCCGGCGGTAGATGTATCCAAGCTCAGTATGGTGCTTTAGCTGGCGACCAGGTTTCGGTGCTCAACACACAAACTACGAAACTGTAAGTTGATTCAGCTGTTTTCAGTTCTTCTTCACTTAAGTGTTCTTAATTGTTTGGTTGCTCTTTTTTTGCAAAGAAATGTAAGGCAATCAATTGAAGGAATCGCAACAGTCGAAGGACCTGGCAAACTCTCCGTTCGCTTCAATGGCTTAGCCGGTGAGTATAAATAATATTTGTAGTAGTCTAAATGCGATTATAATAATGTCGAATTGCCATTATACCGGATTTCGACTGTGCTTTAAACGACAAAGAAATACTGACAAAGTTGCGCATTAAATTAATATTTTATAACATTTCTTAAATGACACGTATCTAATGCCTAGTGGTAATTCATCACTGCAATTTTTGTTATTCAATGCCCAGTGGAAATCCGACATTATGTTTTTTTTTACTACTAATCGATGATGCTTCTTATTTGAAAAAAAGGAGAAAGAAATATGATAGACTCTCTAACTGTTTCCTACGTCTTTTTGTACTCCTTCCAGCTCTTTCCGGTGATTCTCCTTATTGGGTTTTATCTACCGATTATACTACTTATGCCGTCGTTTACAGCTGCACAAACTTGGGAATTGCACATACAAGTAAGTCGATTATGTTTTACGAGCATAGGTATACATTTCTGATCTTTCGTTGCTCAGAAAACAATATGAAGAAGCAACAGTAATTAATAAGTTAAAGGCAATAGGACGCAACAGCTTTCAAAGAATGTGCTGCTATGTATGTACCTTTCTATATTCCTCTCAACACATGATTTGGCAACTATAGCCAAATATTATAACTACAACCAAATCATGTTTTGGGAAAAACATTTTAGTCGACATAACTAAACTCTTTTCACAGTGTATTTTGTGTTTACTTAATATTTCAATGCCTACGATGGTTGCTACTATTCGGCGTCATTTATTGAATTTAGCAGGATCTATTTGTTCGTCATTCTTTAGTCAAATTGAGACTCCTTGATCCCTTTTAAACTGATTAGTTTCACTTTCGAGTATCCGAAGAGGCTATGTCAGTGACATCACGTCAGATTTAGATTTAAATATGCTCATGCCTTCGTCAATTCATTAGCTCTCTCATTGGCTTTGATGTTTGTATGTCCAGAAACGCAGGTAATATAGAATGTTATTGACTTAGACAATATGGTGAATTCCACTTTTCATTTTTCGAACGCTTAGAATTGGGAACCGGGACCGACTTCTTCAGAGTAGATCCACTCTCTCACGGTAGTCGATTTTGGATCCATCGGTGTAGCGAAGTATCTAGTCCCCCACAGCACTGGCACTGTGGGTCTGACGGCTAATTTCATAGCCACTTCTTTCAGATGCGATTGGCAGAGATACATATGTATAACCATAGTTGTATAGCGCCATCTTTGAGAGGGAGAATATATTACGTATGCGGTCCTACTCTTTGGCTTCGAGTTATCAAAGAGATACAAAATAGGTTGATGATGGGTGTAAGGGTGGTGTAGAGATGGTAGACGTACTTAGTATCGGCGGTTTATTCGCCCTATTCGGTGAAGCCGGCTGCAGGGCCTACAATAGGCAATTTTCAACGAATCCTAACCCTTGCCTTATCTATCCTACCTAGAGTACTTAGTGTACCTATGTATATTCAGTCTGAGCCATTAAATATCACGTATGGCTTTCAGTTTTTGTATTTATAGCAGTCAGACCGACTAGTAATGTATATACTCGTACTTATGTATGTTAGATGTCATGGATTAAGCCCATTTTTCTGACACATGAAAGAACAAAAAAGAAACATGCATAGCTTTAGTAAATTCCAACAAAATCGCATGGCTGTGTGGCATAATCATCTCTACACTTAAAATATGTCAATTCCTTATAAATGACAAACTTGTGTTGCAGAAAGATTTCACTTATTTTTCACGTATTTCTACTGCGAACTAAGTATGTACGTATCGTCGATGTTTTTGCAAAACCGCTTAAATCGCTTTAGTGGCAATTTGTTAAATATTATAGTGATTTCGAAATAAAAAACAGGGGTATACCTTTTCTAGATACGGAACAATCCTAGGGGTTGAGAGCATTAAAATTCGGAATTCACTTTTTCGCGTGCATTTTTGTGCCACCCTAGTGTACATACACACTTATGCAATTAAATATGTATGCAAACGCTTTTTACAACGCATATTCTAGCATTGCATAGATACATATAATACATACATACATATAATTATTGTCTTGGCATAAATATTGCTATATTTAGAAATAAACAAAGTCTTACTTGAGGATAGATATCGAGCCCTAACCGCCAAAATAACGTAATCGACAGTTTTTTCAAAATTTTCTTTTTGATGCAGAAATGCATCTAGATGCTCTAGCAATATTTCTGCATCAAAAAGAAAATTTCGAAAAAAATGTCGCTTACGTTATTTTGGCGGTTAGGGCTCGATATGACATTTGTATAGTTTTTAAATTTAAAGGTAGTTTCAAGTAGTCATTGTCTTGGTGGAGTAATGATTAAATGAATATTATTCTAATTCGTAAAACTTTGCTTTTCCTTTTTTTTACAGAGGTTGTCTGGATCCTTACACGCGATCGCATTCCATCTCCAGCAGTCGTTAAAAAGGCAGAAGATGCAATTGTCGCGCAAAATTTGCCGTTGAGTCCCTTGGAAATAACCGATCAATTGGATTGCGAATAAATAATTTGAAGCGATACAAATTTGGCATATTTCGAATAGGAAAACCAGACGCGGAATAACGAAAAACATGTTGGCTTAGTAAAAATCTATAGATAAATGTGTAAATATTGTTGACTATAAAATATAGCGTAAATATACTTGAAAAAAGCTTTGCAAAAACTCTATTTTTTATAACGGAGGACATTCGAATCCTAGGGGATTACACTACTAGCTTCGCCTTTTTTGAAATTCATAATTTAATATTTCGTAACTTTAAATTAAATAAACCGATGCAAAATTCTTTGTTATCACAGACAGGGTTGCCACTGACCAAAAAAAAAAATATTTACCATTCACTTGAAAAAAATCTACCGAACCTGGAAAACTTCTAGCAATAACTTTTTTTTTTAAATAAAACAACACTTTTTTTTAAGTTTTTTTAATAAAAACTATAGTTTTGTTATTTTTTAGTTATTTCAGTAAGAATTCTGTGGGATCGTCGGTTCTAATCCTATCAGACTTCTTGATGAGGAAATGTGGTGATTTCCGAAATAGCTATCACTTCTACAATTTTTTCAAATTATTGTTGCTTTTCCACAATAAGTTTTTCATTAAAACCGGAATTTAGAAAATGAAATTTTACTACATAAATACATTTTAACATTTAATTTCGCTCAGGTATTTATTTTAACAATTTTTACACTTTTTTGAAAACTACTTAGGCCGGGACATGAAAAATTTCGTAGGCCGTAAAATAAAAATTTTAGCCAACTTTTACAAATCCTTCGAGTGTTTTTATTACTGAATGGGTATACTTTCAGAAAATGTTAACAAAGTTCTGACTGGGATAGGCTTCAGTGGATATTCTAAACCCAAAATCAAATTTTACCAAATAGAAGTTATCTATCATTTTTAAACTGCACTGACAAAATATTAAAAATTTTACTTAGACACTTAAAACCCATTGGAACTTGAAGCGCTCTGTGCAAAAATGTTTTCCCTTTGCTCTGTGTCTTATTTTTCTGATTAGCCATATCACGTGTCAGAATGTCACGTAATTGATTTTTATCACTTATTTAACTGTAAATTCATTAATAATGTCGAAAATAATTATTCAATCTGTGAATGGGTCAATTGTAGCATAACGAGTAGTATTCCTTTGAAGTTTGTTTATAGTAAAAGCGATTGCACTGACAATCATTTCGGTTATGGAAATATCAGCTTGAAAAATTTAGCCACACATACGTCCGTAATAAGTATAAATATATTTACGTATTTACGCTGGTACTTATACAATAGAAATTTGTAAAACGAGATGCATTGATAGCCATCGGTTCTTTACAAATTGTTTATAATAAATACATAGATTTTTTTTTTATTAATCATTTTCGTTTTATTTTATTATGTATTTAATCAAATAATCAATTCTATTGACGTTACGCGGCTAGACATTTAAGGCACATTGATGTTGTTGCTATTGCTCTTTATTGAATGTGGCTATAAATTATGCGCAAGTCGCATGAGGAGCTTTTAGTTGATATCCGGCAGTGGCGCGTTCAACTATTCAATTCTAAAACATAATTAACCAAGCTAGTTACAGAACTGTTTATTGTATTTGTATTGACGAAACTAGGAGTAGATGTGAAAAATTTTTGTTTTTAAATCCAAGGAGCATCGGTTTTACAGTGAAAAAAAAAATAGTGTATTAAGCGAAAAGATTAATGAAAATTAAAGGCTCAAACAAATATCATACATAAGTCAACCGGCCTTGTTTTTGTGCATCTCAAAGTGAAATAAAACGAAGAGTACTAAAAAAAATTGGAAGACAAATTGAAATAATTGAACAAAATGCATATCAAGTTCCAACTAAGGTAATTTAAAAAGTCACTTATCCAACAAGTTCTTAAAAAGTGTTAGGAATCAAAATGCATGACCTTTTAGAATGTATGCTAAAAGGCGGAGAGGAATCCATACAGCAGAAAATCGTCAGAAGGTGAACTGAATCCCGAAATTTATTTTATAGTTATATTAGGTTTGAGAAGGTTAGGTGCAATAGGTATCATTTATGGGACACTCTGAAAAAAAGTTACCTAAAATCAACGCGATTTTCTAGCAACTTTAAAGTTGCTTTTTGTCATACTAAAATTGAGTGGACTATAAAACTGCATACTTAGAATTTTTTCTAAAAGATCTGAATAGAAACTTGCAAATAAGTGTGCAAAATTTATTGAATTTTCCTGAGTTTTGCAAAAAGTTTGAGATTTTATGATTATGTTTTTTAGTGTAAAATGAACTATATTTTTATAAAAAATTATCGAAATTAAATTAGAATAAAAAACTTTCGCATATATGGCGAAAAATTCACTGTGCCAATACTTTTCCCGACTACTGGTGACATGAAATGTGCTTAACCATATATTATGGTCTGACCAACCACAAAGTATTTTGTACGTAGGACTACCCAAACAAAGTTATTGGATATACCAAAGGAGTTACAGTGTTTATTAAATACCAAAATAACAATCAAGGTTTGTTGCATAAATGAATTACTGGTATTTTTTTTTTATTTATTTATATGTCAATTTAAAGAATAATAAAATCGTATAAATCCTAGTTGTTGTTATTACAGGGGCCACTTAGCCCTGCCTAGATCGGTTTATCCCTCAATAGTTGTCGTGAGAGTCAACTGACAGGAGCCATACGAAGCCTGTTAGTTGAGTCTCACGAAGTATGCCATCCAACTGGATCTGTCCTTAGGAAGAGGGGCGTGTGTGGAGTCGTGAGGTGACTCTCTGCATGCCGGGCACTTATTGGTCACATGTGCATTTATCCTACTAAGATTGGAGTTCAGCCTGCTGCAGTAGCCAGAGCATCGTAGAGCTATAATGATGCGAGTCTCCCGAGTCTTCCGAGGTTCATGAAGCTCTGCCTCGTCTACGTCAGGTGGCTGTGTTCTCAAAACAGCATTCACAGGTCGGGAGGTTGTGTAAGTCGAGTTCGGACGTTGTCTTATGAACCTCTGGACTTCGTCTGTGAGTTTGTTGAGATGCCTTCTGACGTTCCTAGACGAGGGCTCTGTGGCAAGCTGGAGGGTTTTCGGATGCCCAAGGCTTTGTCTTTGTAGCCGGACGGCGACCACACGGGCGCTGAATAGTTTTGGATGTGTAACACATCTTCATTGAATGTGAATTCCTAAACATATCTACATGCATATCTTTTACTTATTAGTCTTAATATTTTTAGTTTCTGCGCAGCATTTATGCTATTAATCTCCCAACTGGTAGTGGCACAAGTACCATTTCCGCGCAGTTGTCCAGCGGTGAAAGTGCCCACAGATTTTAATGCTGATGCGGTAAGTAAATTACATGCATGCATACATGCATATCTTCAAATAAAAAACAAGAAATAATTAAAAAAAAAATGTTTATCTTTTCAGTACATGGGCACCTGGTATGAATATGCCAAATATCCGCATATCTTTGAAATCGCTAAACGTTGCATGTCTGCGCGTTACAGCAGTAAAGGCAACAACACAATTGGTGTATTGAATACATCGATTAATACAATGTGAGTACGAGAACTTGATTTTGTTTAAAAGTTTTGGAATGTAAGGTCCAAACAAATTGAAAAATATTGGTAGAGGCTTTTAAAAAATAGTATTTTTTGTAATGATGGTTTTTACTTATATATATTTAGCAAAACGTTAAGAAAATTATCTTCAATTGCGATTAGTATTTTATGATTGATTTTCTTTTTGCCAAATTTTCTTTTAATAAAAGTTGATTTCATTTTAATAATTTAGCACCGGTCACATAACAAATACCACAGGTGTTGCCCGTATGCTTGCTCCATCGCAAATAAATGTGCTCTTCAGCAAATTTCGTAAGTATTTTTCATAATTTATATTATAAAAGAAAGGCAAAATTTACAAAATTGGTTAATAAATAAGTAGTTGGGCACAAATGTTGTTGCATATAAAATATCTAATGATTTATTGTGCATTAGATCGTACCATAAAAAGTACGCCTTAGTCTAAAGTACTTTTTCAAGGCAATTCAGATCGTTTTTTTTTTGGCCAATTTTTTTGATCGTGTTTCAACATTTTTCATCATATCTTCGATAGGTACGGTCGGATGTTAAAGTATAATATGCGGGTTTCTGGTCACTAGAAAAAATTGTTTGTTCCGCTCTTGTGCTTACCCTCCATATCTCAGTCCTAAACGCGCTGACGTACCACCCTAATGTCACTTAATTAAAACTCGCCAAAAATCATTAAACTTTTATCAATAAAGTATTTCGATACCTGGCAGCCCTAATACGAAGGCAGTTTTAAATTATTTTTGTTTCGGCTTAACTTGGGGGTCGCCTTTTTTCTAGTACTGTCCCAGCATATCTCAATCATTAAACTTTTGCTAAGGAAGTAGTTTGATCATTCCAGTACAACTATTTGAAATAATATTTATTGCTGAATTTATTTGTCACCGAAAAATGTAAAAAGGCAACCTCTAGGTTTGGGAAAAAATTTTTATTTGCAAAAATATTTTTGATTTAGAGGTGTACGTAGAACTGTTTTTTTTTTGTTTTCTTATAAGTTGGTACGGACTTATGTACACATATTTAGACTTGTGAAACTTATAAAAGCATTAATATTTCAATTTGACTTTAACACCTGATTTTTGATTGTATTTGTAGCCAATTCCGTTGATATACCAAACTACATCGTACTTGGAACTGATTACAAGTCATACAGTGTGGTCTACAGTTGTACAAACATCACCGCATTTGCGCACACAAGTAAGTTGATAAAATAAAAAAAAAAAAATACATATTGTTACCTTAATATAGAAAGGTCCTATCTAACATTTATGTTCCTTAATGGAGTGATGAAAATCCTCACTAAAAAATTTAGTTCGTTTGCTCCAAATTTATTTAAAACCCTGTATTTTATTGAATACTGTAACTAATTTCATAGTGTAGGAGCTACAAAAATGGATTTTGAACGAAGAGAAATTAAGGCGTTTCTATGTATATTATGATAACGTTACCCTTTTGATTCTCAGTATGTACAGTTTTCCTTTTGTTTGTTCATCATTCATTAATTTTTTATAGAAATTTAGCATATTCTAGGTGGAAGTCCGATTTTAAAATTTTACACAAATGTAAAAAGTTACACATAATACCCTTGTGTACAAACAAGTGCGTTCGGGTATAAAAAAAACATGCCAACATAGAGAGGGGTGCTATCCTAATGACCCGCAGTGCATAAGTTAATATTTTTCGAAAAATTTCGGATATACAGTCCATTCAAACAAAGAAAAATAACAATAGCTGTTTAGACAAAAGAAATCAAATCCGTTATTTGCTCCAATTATGGTGCTGAAAAAAAAAATTATTATGCAATCCATAAAACAATTATGCTCGTCGCAAATACATAAATTAAAGCGTGCCATAATTCTAGATAGTCTAGTACAAATATATAAATACCTACTTGCATACGTTAACACGAATGGTTTGAGCCGACTCACATATCTACATACTGATGTGTATACATACACATCCATATGTATGTGCCAATGTAATTGATACAAAGTGATGATAACGCGGCGATCCGTCGCTTTTGGCAACTCTTCCGCATTCCCTTTTCTGTCCATGCACGCTATTCGGTTGTTTGTACAGTAGAAAGCATACGAATTGAACTTTTTGAATGAACTCAATTCAGAAGTTATGCCGAGCTTGCAACAATTTTTAGAAACGATGTTCTTAAGAATACTCTTTCAAGAGGACGCGATAAAAAGTGGGTAGTGGATGTGATGATGTGAAAGGTAGCTTTTTCCAATATACATATATGACCATTAGGGTGGAAAAAAAATGCATGGGAAATAGTAAAGTTTTGTGTTTTTTTATTTTTAAATCAAAAAATATTTGGAGGTCGCTCAAAGCGCGCAAAATTGTCTATGTATTTTATATGGGGGAAACAACTTTTCGCAAAATTGGCATAAAATTCTGGAAAATCATAATTTTTTGATCGGAAAACTCTACTTCTCTTCAGAAGAGTACCAGTAATAGTACTCAATTGTTTATTTTACTATTTTTTAATGCTAAGGATTTTTTATTGCATTTTTTGTGGCTTTTGGGGGTCTTATAAAAATAGTTAGTAACAAAAAATGCTTAAATAAACCATTAGATATTGTTGTCTGAAGTCTCTTCAATAAATAGAAACAAAGTGTTCTGCCCAAAAAGTTTTAATTTTCAAGAATTCTATACCATTTCTACCAAAACTATTATTTAATTTAAATTCCGACTTTACTTTTTTTTTTTAACGCCCTAATGTATACAAAAATGTATATAAACTTAGCGAAACAACGTGATGAAAGAAATGCCGCATATACCCATGAATTTGCCGTTTTTTCCGCTAATTAATTGTGTAAAAAATAATTTTGTCAAAGATAAAAGGCTGGGCTTTGTATCCGAATTTGCCGTTCCAAAATAAGCTAGTTTACTTTTGAAAAAAATAATAAAAACTTTCGGAAACATTTTTTTAAATGTTCATTAATTTTTAGAACAAAAGATGATTGTGTTTTTATGAGCAGCTGTTTTTCATGGCAGCATACACTCGAAGGTTTGACATTGCCTGCCGAGGGGCCGATCGCTATCAGAAAAAAATATTTTGTTTTTTTTTTGCATTCTGCTGTTGGGTTGAATTGGGCTTGAACTCAGGCCCTGCAGAATAATGGTAGCGCGCACTGCCAGCCACCGCTTAATTTAGTGGCCAATGTTTTTTTTAAGTGCTTTTTATTTACTCATAACTCTACTAAATTAGCTATTCTTTCTAAATATTACGATACTTTTAATCAGATATGCAAATACTTTTCACTTTCAGAACTACTTTGGATAATGACCCGCGAACGTAAGCCTTCACCTGAAGCTGTGAGTACAGCTAAGAAAATCATGGAGGACAATAATTTACCACAATCGTTCCTGCTGATCGCCGATCAAGAAAATTGCCCAGAGGTGTATCCCAGTTATGGCGTGAATATACATTTTGGTGGTGATAACTCTAACACCAACAACAATGCTAATCAAATCAACAAAACCACCAACAACCAAGCGGAGGCAGCCGACGATGTTATTTCCGTATTAAAGCCCATAGTTGCTACAGCCACAAGCACCCAAAGTCCCACTCCAGCTGACATAGATGAATTGGATAACACAGCGGAGACGGCGGCCAATGTTATTGAAATGGCATGAGAGTTGTTTAGGCGCATTTGGCAGCGCATCGTCGACATGGTGTCGTGGTTCTTTGCTTTGGCTTAAATGAGGTTTTTGACTTTTTATACTAATATTTTTATCGCGATCCTTTTTACGCCTTCTTGAGGTTGATATTTTATTGGACTAAGTAAAGAGAGTATTATTTAGATTGTATTTAGTAGTGTTAGGTATCGTTTAATAAAACAAAAACATAATTTTTGAAGTCGTTTTTTCGAATTTATGCACAACTGAATCTGCCTATTTTTAGTTGTATTTGTGCGAAGACGCAAGTTTGGTGAAACACAATTTCGGAAAAACTAATTTTGTATAGATTAAACTAGTACTAGCCTGGACCAAGCAGGTCTGGCCTATGCCCGATAGGAAATAACAGTTAAGTCTAGGCTGCGCGCGGACATAAGCCAGATCACTTTGACCCAGGCCATACCGGTTTGTACTATACGTAGAGTGTAGGTAGAAATAGTTTCGCTTAGACAAGACTAGTTTGTTCGAAACTGGGGTTCGACTGTAACATATACATAATCTCGGATTATGAAGGAAAAAATGTGTCTTCGAAAATATTATGGTGAAGGCCAACTGATACTAGTCGCAGTATAAATTTACAGCAAATATAAAAACCTCCCAAAATGTCTACTCAAACAGTGAGTCTTATCTTTATAACTTTATTACTACGTCTTGGAAATCGTTTGAGAAGTTTGTAGCCTACCTATAAATTCGGTCCGTTTTCAACTAAGTATATAAACCTCACATTGAACGTACTTGAATGAAGTAAAACTTTTTGCCAAAATACCTGAACAAATCACGACGTACAATATCCAACCAGGCATTCCAATTGCCCAACAAAAAATAGCCATACGATATGTTATACTTAACTTGACAATTAGAAACTTTTACCCATACTGTGGCCAAAACAGCTGGTTTAATGACGTTTATGGTTAAATGAAAGCCATTCAATCTGACTCAAGCTAAACTTTGCTGAACTCAACTGAAATAAATTGGCGAGAAACTAAGATTTTTGTCTTGCTAAAATGTCTGCGTACACTTATGTATGTATGTATGAGTGCAAATGACATTACATATTGTGTACCGAAAATATTCGGCTTAGAACTGCCTGATTAAACGAATGCTAAAGTGTTTTACCTGTGTCCAGTGCCAATGATGCGACTTTTTTCAAATAGCCTACTAAAGAGAAAATTCTAGAAAGGTTTTAAAAATTTTCTGCAAAATTATTCTGGGCACCTTTCGCTTCAAAAAATCAGAAGTTAGTTCGAAAAATTTAGTTGCACACTGTTAAGAGCTGCGTGAAAGCAAAACTTCTTGATGAAACAACTTCGCTTGGTCTTTTCGATCAAGACACGTCAAGCAGCTCGAGCTTACATACGTATGTGTTTGATAACTAACTAAATACATACATACACTGCCGGCAAAAAGTATTGGCACAGCATATATTTCGCAATATATGCATAAATTTTTTATAAATATATGGTTCATTCTACAACAAAAAAAAAATAAAAATATAATTCCTAAACTTTGTGCAAAACTCCCGAAAATTCAGCCAATTTTAAACTTTTTAATCAGATTTTTTAGATTTTGTTTTGCGTATGCAGTTTTGTTACACATTAAATTCTAGAGAAATAAACTGCAAGTTCGGAGTTAGCAAAAATCGCATTGATTTTTTTATTGAAGGTGTTTTGCATTTTTTCCATACAAAGTATTTTCGAAAAAAAATTTTTTTGTATGGAAGAGACTGCGTAAAAAAAAGCCCAAAAATCAACGGTGATTCCTAGCTACTTAAAACTTATACTTTGTTATAATAAAATTCATTGGGCTACAAACCTGCATACACAAAATCTAATGGAGCTGATTAAAAAGTTGAAAATTTGCATGAAAATTAACTGAATTTTCGTGAGTTTTGCACAAAGTTTAGGAATTATATTTTAATGCTTTTGTTGTAGATGGAACCATATTTTTATAAAAATCTGGCGGAAAAATATTAGAAAAAAATTAATGCATACCTTGTGAAAAATTTGTCGTGCCAATACTTTTTGCCGGCAGTGTACACGTACTTTGGAGCTTTGCAGCTTATATGTGTGTTCTTAATGTTAATTTCACGCTGATTCTCTGGGCGACTACACAAAAATGGATTTGACCGCTTAATGGGAAATCATTAATTAGTTTAGTTTTCCCAATAACTTCAGTGATTGGGGTTGGTTTATGTGGTGGCGGATTGAGAAGCACCTATATATATACTGATGCCCGCAACTTAATTTCAACTTGACCACAGGGGCTGGGATTGAATGTACAAGTATGTACATAGATGAAATTTAATGAATGCGAAAAGGAAAATGAGACTAACTGCAGTTGCAAGAGTTGGAGCAGCAAAGAAGTGAAATGCATGTGTGCGTCCGGGGACGTTCGATGAGATTAAAAATCACCAAAGCTCAATTAATGTGCCGCACAAGTAGTCGGGAAACTTGTTAATGTAACGCTTGTTTTTGTTATTTTTTTACGTTTTCGGTAGGATATTTTTTGGTTTGTTAATATTGATGTTATTTTCCCAACACACATAAACATGCGAATAAGTTCATAGCCTAGAACGTACCGAGCATGCTTTGTATAATAAGGAGGTAACCAATTTTATTTAACCTTTATTATTTTTAGCAAGAAATACGTAATATCTTTTGCTTTTTTCCCGAGAAAAATCCAAAACAATGTCGAATAGTCAGAAAAGTTCCCCAAAGAACCCGAAAAATAAAACAGCTGTTATTATGAATAAATCCAGATTTTCCTCAAGCGTTACATTAGTTCCCAAAAATATATCAGAAAGCGTACATAAATGACCGAAAACTCCCCAAAAATCAAATGCGAAGATTCCCGAAATATTCCGAAACGCCATGAAAATTCCGAATGAATTCCTTTAAGTCCCAAAAGAATGGAAAAAGTGTCTAGGAAATGATACACTATAGTTCACAAACTTACAAAAGTTTCAGAAAGACTCAAAAAAATACAAAAATAAGTCACCAAGAATTCCGACAGACCTCGCAAATTCCTAATAAATCTCGAAAACTTAAATACGAATATTTTTCTTCCTTTAATTTTTTTTATTACTTTTTGATTGATTTTCTTTTCTTTCTATTTCTTTTAATTTGTTCTATGTTATTTTATTTCATTTCATTTCATTTCATTTCATTTCATTTCATTTCAT
>NW_016160250.1:0-67691 GCF_001687245.7 Rhagoletis zephyria | reverse complement strand
TTTTCTCGAATTCAGGTTTTTCGACTTAGGCGGTTATTGCTTATGACCATAGATATATTGGCAAGAAAAGGTTAAAACGGAGAGTCTTCTTTTAGCTCATAAGCCCTGATACATGTGAGTCGAATCATTTTGTCTTCCATTCAATTGAAGAAAGTATAGTCAATGGTTTGGTTGCGGATCTTCGCTGCAGCTTCGACCAAAATCGTTGGTATCCCAACCTCTTTCTATGCGTCCGAACCAGGCGGTGTTCAGTGATTACTCCGACTACTAATCTAAGAGAAAAGTGAGGGCTGTGGATCGCTTTACATCGATTTTTGGCCAAAATTTTCTTGGTAGTATGGCAGGTGGCTTCTATGGCTCATCTGTTATTTACCTACTCGATGAGTTTAGCCTTTGTTTGCAGGAGGTTAGAGCTATGTCCGCATCGTAAGCAGAATTGTGTTTGGATATTTCCGTCCCAATCATTGCCAGCTCATGAGCTATGCAGATGCCGCCGAGCGGTTAGGTATGAGTCTCGTTCGTGTGAAGGCTGTTAAATATAAGCCCTAAAATGTCCAGGTTATTTGCCGTCGGTATGTTTAAGTTAAACAGTAGTGGCATGAGGAGACCCTCTGTAGTATTTCTATTTAATGCTGCTTGGCTACGATGTTTGATCTAGAAAAAGCGTTAACGACTACCATTCAAGTAATTCGCCATCTACCGTTTTCATTCTTGCCGGAGAGAGGATTTCGCAATGACGTGGAGTGAGAATCGGTATCAAAGGCTTTTGTCGAAATCAACGCTACTAGGACAGTTATTTTACAAGCTCGGCTCCGGTTAATGTTACGAGTCCCCGAAGTGTTTGTATCGTTAAGTGAGGTGGTTCTATACACTTTACGGAAGCCTCAGGTGTTTTTTTTTTACCAATGAATAAAGGAGAATTATCGGGTGGTCAGCTGAAATTTGTTGACTGGTTTGATGTTAGTGGCCGACGGCAGGTTGTGAACCTTAAAGAGGTTATTACTCTCGTCGGACTCTTGATGCATTTGCCTCACCGATTGCCCCCTGAGCTCCAAAGCTGGTGAAAGTAAGAGACTGCTAGGTCTAATAAGGTTTACGCCCTCTTTGTCACTCGGCATTTGACCATATCCATCGAAGTATAAGATTTCGGCCTAAAACGACTCGCAAATTTCTTCGGATTCGTCGAGGGGTTTTCGCATAATGTTAAATCTCCGACAACATTTATGAATGTCAAAAGTAATTTTGAGGTAACAATAATGTTGGTATGATGCTGACGCCCCATGATGTTGACATTTTAAGACCCACCCTTATATTTATGCAACTACTCAGTATGTATGGACCGCTCGGTTAGGCCATGCTTTGAAGAAGAAGCTTATTGACGACGCCTTCAAAGAACCTTAGATAAAACTTAAAGTTCTATACTTTGAGGAGGAAAAGTTTTAATTGTAGTTCAAATCCAGTAGCTACTTCTGATGCTCATTCAAATTATTTTTAGTGTCAAGTAGCTAAACGCTCATGTGTCATTAGATATGCTAATGAAATTACAAATGGTTATTGGAATTGCAGTTATGTAGAAATTTAAGTATTGTGTGCTAAATAGCTGCATCCAATTAAATTTCTTGGCTACTCAATTCTACCGTTTAATGAAAAAAAAGACCATTGAGTCAAACAAAAATACCCCACTGAATTTTTCCTATGCACAAATAATTATTTACGTATATATATGTGTATGTAAGTGTGTTTGCGCGCTTAAGTGATTTTTTTCACAGAAGTCGCAAATTAATTTTGCCACAAACAATTTGCGTTTTTGATGCTTTTTGCGTTTTTTTATGATTACTCACTTTTTTGAAGCCTCCGCCAAAGTGAGCCAGCCAGCCAGTCACCCGGTCAACCAGCCAGGGGCCTTGGTACATTCGGCTAGCTGGCCTAGAGCTTTTGCTGCTGCTTCTTGCCGGCTGTCGGTTGTGTTGCTGTTAAGTGAATTCGCGGTTAATTTCATGCGCATGCGCTTGCGCGTCGGCGCGTTTTGCAACTTCACGCAATTTATTTTAATTTCTATTGTTGTTACCACATTGTAGTGGTGTTGTACTCGCTCGCATGGTGTTGTTGCTTACTTTTTTCATAGCTTTCTGTTTTTTGGTTGTTGTTATGGTTATTGTGGCTGTTATAGCGCGCGTGCGCATGCGCACAAAAGAATTAAACGCATCCACTTAGCAAGCGAAATACTCGTAGCTACTAACGAGTGCTAGCGTTCAGCTTTAGTTTGACGCCAATGACTAATGAGCGAACTGAAGCAAATGAAATGCGAATAAGGTTTGAAGCGAATTAGGTTGAGGTAGGGGGGGATCAGGCGGTTTCAGGATGCCAATTGCGTGGCTGTAGGTTTGCTAAGGTTTCATCCGCATGCTAATGTGGCATGAAATATCACGAATTTCGCGTAAAGTCCAAGAAGTAAGAGAATATGTATGGATGTTTGATTAAGGGTGCTACCATGGTAAAAAAAAATTGATTCTTTTAAATCACAAAAACTCGACCAAATTTGAATTTTCTTCAGCTATATCTCACCCAATTTAATATTTTATATGAATAAGCTTCACTAATATGTAAAACTTAGCCGAGTCCAGGTAAAATTTTTGGTAAATTTTTGCGATTAAAAAAAAATCAAATGTTTCAAACTCTGGTAGCACCCCTAAAGTTTTGTTACAAATTTTAAAATTTCCGTGGAGGTCTTTATTTTGTACAAAAAAAGAAGGCCCAATATAGAATTTAATCAGGAGGATATTAATCAGCACCCAAATGTTGGTATAAGGTATGATCATTACATCTATGTATATCTATAAATTTGAATTGCGAATGATTCTGATGTGGATGTGGACGACCTAGTCATTTACTTTATAGCAATCAGCTACACCGCTGATCGGCACTGTCTCGCCCACGAGCAGGGCTTTTTCGAGCCTTTTATAAATTTTTAAGAGACGCGTGCAGAGCTTTTTGTATGGTGGATCCCGATAAGTAAGAAGTTTTATGACAGAGAGGGTGTAAATGAGTGACGGTCAGATAGAGCTTTTGCTCTATGTGCGTCCATAGTAAACCTGAAAAAATGTGCCTTCGGAAAATTTTCTGGTAGCGACTGGAGTACAGATGCTAGACAGTTTATGTATAGAAGGGGCATATAACGCAGACCAGAGGTTCATTAAACAACCTCCGGACTCGTCAGCTTATCGTCAGGCCCTGAGCGACATACACAGGGAGTCAGTCTCGAGTTATGTAGACTCCAGACCTGTGAATGCCGTTCTAGGCGCACAACCTCGGGAGACTAGAACCACAATAGCCCAACTTCGCAGATTAGACGCAGATGTGCCAAATGAGTGTCCGGCATGCCAAGAGGAACCCCGTGACTCGAAACATCTCTTCGTATGCCCGGAAAATCCGACAACCCTAACGCCTTTGTCCCTGTGGACCGATCCTATTGAGGCTGCACGCTTCTTAGGGCTTACGTTAATGGAGGTTGACGACAACGACTGAGATATTAACCGATCTGGGTGGAGTTGTTGTAGCCGCGACAACAACAACAAAAATCAGCCAGGGTCACACTCTGTTATAGCGGATTTCGATGCGGGCGAACGCTCATCTCAAAAGCAATATTATTCTCCTCAATAGTGCTAGGACAACATTGGACTCACTTACAACAGGAAAAGATCACAACTAAAAAAAACATCAGGTCCGGGAGTTTTTCTTTTGCTCAGCATTTCAGCATTCGAGCTCTTGGCACTTATCGGAGTAGGTCCTCCGATTATGCGTATGTGCGAGGGCGGGTGGTCCGGCGAAGTCGATCAGCCTCAACCTCGCAGATTTCGTTGTGCTGGCTGAATTTTCCGAGTCTTGGACCAAAGATACCTTCTCCGTCCAACTTGACATTGAATTCGTCAAGCACGAAGTTCCATATACATATATACACATGGCCATTCTCAGTGGGTTTTCCGAACCCTTTTCAGTGTAGTTTAAGTTATTTTAGGATGGCTGCCTTTTCGAGGAGAGGCACATTTGAACTAATACATATATATGAGATTGAGTGGTGAAATCGGTGAAGGATTGCGGTTTTATTTTTAAAATTAATGCTTGATCCGCTCACTCTCTACACAGTTGAGCTTTATCGATTGTATACCAAACAGACCATTAGGAAGAACGGTAAGCTTTAAGAACTTCCTAGGCCTGCTTGAAAACAAAACTTAAAATATCCTAGACAATCGAAATGGCTTCGAAAAGTTTATTAATTTCTTAACCACATAGGAAAGGGTTGCCACTTGTTGAAAAAATCAAACTCAAGTTGAATTAACGGAATTATTATTTTTTAAATATGGGTGTAAGACGAACGAGGTTTAAGAAGGTTGTGGTTTCATAATATTTTGTAAGAGGGTTGCCACCTGTTTGAAAAGTCTAATTTAATTTAATTATACTCAATTTATATAAAATAATAAAATATGGGTGTAAAATGAAAGAGTGTTAAGAAATTTCGGTTTGGAATATTTAGAATATTTTGGAGGCCTTTAAGGAGGGTTGCCACCTGTTTAGAAATTTAATTCAATTGAAATTATTTGAAGAAGATAAATAAATTATTACAATAAATGTATTAATTAAAATAGTGACAAGGCTTTATTTTTTAAATATATATAAGAGGTTGCCACCTGTAATAGGAATCAAAATCACCCGGAATTGAAGGATTTAAGTAACTGAAATTATTAGATATCCTTTGATTAACAGAGGAAAGAGGTTTAAGAGGGTTGTTGTTTAAAACAGTCGTTAACAGAGTTGCCACCTGTTTAAGATATCCTATTTAATTTAATTATACATACCGTCGTTTAAAGTACAAAACCGCGTACCAACAAAATGCAAAACCGCGTATCAAAATAATGCAAAACCTCGTATGTGAGGTTGCATAAATTATTTTCTAGAGAGTAAAAACATTCATATTTTAAAATGGTTGTCTTTTTTATAAAGCAATCGCATTTCTGGCTAGTATATTTCAGGACGAATGGATAAGGTTTAAGCCAAGAGTTTGTGTGCGCAGATATCTTATGAAAAAAAGAAAAAAAAATGGGTTGCCACCTGTTTAAAATATCCAATTTAATTTAATTATACATATGTACATGTAAAAGTCATATGAAATATTCAAATATGGTTATTAAAGGAAGGAGTGTTAGATATGGTTTGTTTAAACAATTCGAAATTTTTTATGTGTTTTAAGAGGGTAAAATTCAATTCAAATTATTTGAAAAGTTAATTTGTACATTATGGATATGAATCGAATTGGCCTTCAAAATCTTCATTTCTGAACCAAGTGAAACAGGGTTGCCACCTGTATAAAAATCAAATTCAGCTTGAATAATGAAATCAGGTAATTGAAATATGTATGTATCGCTTAATGGGTGTCACATAAAAGAGGTTTAAGGAGGTTGCAGTTGGAAAATATTTTGAAGAGGTTAAAAAAGACAGACGTGAAAATTTCCTATGTTCCTATGTTATTTTGAGTTCTATTTAAATACATGACTCTTAAGCATAAGGGAATGGTGCTATGTATTACATTTATTTAATTGTGGTTGCATATAGCCAATTAACACCCAGCAGTGAGACGCTCGAACGCTTGGAAATGGTAACTCTACAATACTTATTATATGGCGCCCGAAGACTTGTCTACCCTTTAATTTAAGTAGATACATATTTGCATTCCAAGAGCCACCATATACATACATATTTATTGAGCTTAAATTTTGTCCTCTTTACCAGCAGCCCTATTATTTACTTAACAAGCACTTTTAGCTACACCAATTATGCCTTAAATCACTTTCCAAGTCCTCGCTATTAACCCCTAACCTCGGCCTGTCTGTCTAACTGACTGTCCCTTACAAATTGCTTTTGTTTTTGTTTTCGGGCTGTCTATCTTCGTCTTCGACATACTACTTTGTCGCAACCATTGCAGTTATGTGTAACTAGGTATGCATGTAGTTAGACAAAATGGAAAATCTACAAAGTTACTGACAGCCAAAACGAAATGACCCCAAAAGTTCAAATTAATAGTCCAAACGTGCTGCAGCATAAAAAAATAAAAACAAAGGGAAATGTTAGGTGCAAAAATAAAACAATTTGAAGTTAAACTACATTGAAGAAATTTTTGCTTTTCTTAAACGTAATTTTCGAGCTAACTATTTCTAGTCCTTTTTATTTATTTCGTTTCTTTTTTTCCCGCTCTGCACTAAACTTAAATAATTGAAGTCACTTTTCCATGCAAATACTCATGCCACTGTGAGTTAACTGGCTGTGGTGCCGCAAATGGCTGAGGCTCAGTCAACAAACATTTAAAATTAATTAAGGCCGAAGACAAGAAAGCAAACAGTCAGCGAGACACATACATACATACATACATACATACAAATAAATCAATTTATTCAGGACTTAACATTGTTGCCATCAAACGAAAATAGAAATAAAAAAAGAATCGCTTTGGCTCCCAATGACCATTTGACACTTCGTGGAACACCAGCGCATCACTTACTTACATAAAACATTTGCTTACTAACTGACATTTGCATTTGTCCATTGGAAATTATTGATTAGTATCCGTGTGCTCCGTGTGCTCCGTGGTACTTCGTGTCTATGACAGCGTGTTAAAGGTTTTGGTAAACAAAGCGTGAAGACCATTTCAGCGACGACTTTCGCGACGGCAATTGTGGCTAATCTACACGGCTGGGTAATGCATTAGAAATGAGCGCAACGGACGGGTAAATGAGGCCAGGAAGAAGAAAAAGAAAAAAAAAATATGTACATAAAATAGGAATGCAAGCTAGCAGCAGAAGCGACCTCTTTTCCACTTTATTTTCCCTTTTACCAATTTACAGTCCTGCCACAATCCCTTGTCGTTCTATTTGCGCAACTTTTACACCAAGTACTAGACTGTTAACTATTCAACTTCGAAAGTCGACTGTGAAGTTTTATTTACTGTTGGCGTATTGACCGTTTGCAGGGCTAATTAGTTACAGCTCATTTGCGTCGCAAGTTGGCTGAAATAGGCTGAAGGATGGGCGCTTAACAAGCTCAGCGTCTGGACACTCTGAAATTTTTGAAAGATTCGATTTTCTGATTGATTCTTGCTATTTTTTTACGTTACATTCCTTCAAGGTATGATGAATAAGGCTTGAAGTAGGAAGCAGTGAAATTATACAAGGATTGGCCGAAACTTGGTAGGCTGTCTTCTGTCCGGAGCTCTCCACCAACATTAAGTTTAGGCTTCCAAACTGCTGTAACATTTGCCCAGCAGATGGCTGTAGACATATGTACATATGTAGATTCTGTTCCAGGGTGTTATAACAATGTCAGAGTGTGATGCCAATAAGGGACAGTTTAAGAGGAAGTGTTGAGAATCTCAACTTGAGATGATTTCACTTCGTCGTCCTCCAGGCAGCTGCGAGAAAAGTGTCCGGAAATATATTTAATCTGATTGCGTGAAACCCGATCGGATAGTGGCCGGTCAGTACACCTACTAGAATCAAGAGATAAAGCTTCGTGAGCCTAAGAAGATTCCCAGACCGTCCCCGTAGTAGCACACGCTCTGGTTTTCCCCCAGCGTTCGCTCAGTTGACCCGCGGTCAATATTTCCTAGAGAAGTACCCAAGTAGTCAACGGAGCTCCCACTCTCACTTTTTCGACGCAGACGAAAGCAAGTTAAGGCATTTCCCGACTAGCTCAGAGCATACCGTAAATGAGCCCAAGGCTGTGCGCCTTATTATAAATTAAGCTCTCTACCGTCAGCGCGTCCCACAGCAGTAAATCGACTGCTTCCTTAATAGCATCAACCTACGCCTGAAAAACACTAGAGTGGTCTGGAAGCCTGAATTTAAGGTTGGTGGAGAGCTTCCTGGAAATCACTCCTCCACCGGCGCTTCCGTCAAGCAAAGACCCAGCCATGTAGAAATACACCGGGGCGTCATTCTATCCATTGCTCCCAGTCCACTCATGCCTTGATGAGATGGGCTGCTGACACGCTGGACACGCAGTGATCTATGTTAAAAGTTATTTTAAGATTTTTAAATAAAAAACAAATAGCAAAAAAATATTTGTAACATTTTTCGAATTTGTAACATTTTTCTGGATTTTTTTGAACATATCGGGATTAATCATGGTTTATTATTCGAGATTGTTTCATTATTTTTCGATACCTTTCGGTTTTTTTGATGTTGCGGAGCATTTCGAAAATACGACGGAATTTAAAGGATTTTTCGAATTTTTTATTTTGAAAACTTCCCGACAGCTAAGCATTTTTCTGGAAATTTCTCCGTGTTTTACTCTTCTTGATTATATCGCGACTTTTTCCAAACTTTTCAGGGCTTTTCAAAAATGTTTCGGAAATTTTCGGGGTTTTTCCCATTTGCTTTGCATTTTTTTTTCCGCTTTTTTCGGATCTTCTCCTGCTTTTTTGAAATCATTCCGATTTTTTTCGGAACTTTTAGAGAGTTTCTACGACTCTTCGGGATATTTCGTTGTTAAAGTATTTTGGCAATTTTTTGGGACTGTTCAGCACATTCTACGGAATCTTTGGTATTGTTCATATTTTAAATTTTAAACCTTTATCGGAATTTCTCGGGACCATACTGGCATTTTTAAGCCTTTTTGGAAATCTTCGTTTATCAGTTTTTAGAGATTTTGAGTGATTTCTCGCGACCTTTTGGAGTTATTGGATTATTTTTTGAAATTCTTGAGATCTTTATGTTAAATTTTACCAAATGTTTGGTGGTCTTTTTGAGAAATTTACTGATTTTTAGTGGTTCTCTTCAAGACTCTGCAAATTTTTTGGACTGGAGTATTTTACTTTTCAAAATATTTTGGAGATTTTTTAAGAAGTTTTCGGGACTATTCGGAATTTTTTCACTCATTTTATTTTTGAGTATTATTCGAAACTTTTTTTTTGTTAACTGCGATGCATTCCCAAGTTTTTCGAGCTTTATTGACTGTCTGCGTTTTATTTCTCAGAATTTTCGTGAATTTTTTTGAAACCGTTCGGGATTTTTCGGTATTCTTCGTGTTTTACTTTTCAGGCCTTTTTTGGGATTGCTCAAGACATCTTAGGAGCCTTTATATATTATATTTCGTATTCTCTCGGGATTTTCGGATTGGTGAGTGTCATCTTAATAAAAAGAAAAGTATAAATAATTTACTGCAATTAATCAGTTTTAAGCTATACATCACAATCGTGCGTTTCACAACCTCAGCTCAAATTACAAGCTCTAATCTTCGTCTGCCATGTAGCTGCATTCGTAGCTACCAATAATCCAGCACGCAGGCTCGCTAAATCGCCGACTGACTAAGTCTCCCAAGTGTCTCAGCTGCACAAACGGCAACCAAATTACGGCTGTGCGCCCTCTATCTACCCCACTGCAATGGAGTGTTGCTCGTGTTTCTGGACAACCAAATTTATTACGAATATTTGCGTTTACGATTCACTTCAGTCTACAAATGACTGCTCAGCGCAATTGCTTTGGCCAGCAAGAATCCACCAAGGCAGCAAGTTGCCGTTTTCCAGAAGCAAACACTGCGACTTAGGGTCTACAAAGAAAATTTCCTTCTTGCTTGTGCTTCTTCCTGATCACGATGATGATGATGATGAGGATGATGATGATGAGATGGCTTTTGCCATGCTTATGATGATAATTTTAATGTTGATGAGGTTGTTTTTAGACTGCTCGTTGTTTGCCGTTGATGGGGACGACCGACGCAACTCATTTGCAAATTCCATTGAAACACGACGGTTGTTGGTTCCATTGAATTTCAATGCGCGCATGCGCATCAACATAGAACGGCTGAACGGCTGAACGACGAACACGAGTTGACTCCGCATGCATTGCCAAAGCTAAAGCCTAAAAGTGTGCGAATGTTGCTGGTGCTTTGGTTTTTTTTTTTTTTTTTTCATTTTTTTCGTTCATGCCACATTTGGGTGCGCACCGGGCCGCAGGTCTGCTCGGTTGGTCGCTTTTCGATTGTGGCACCCTTCCTTAGCTCCTTGCTATGTTCTTGCGTGCCTGTGTGCCGCCGCCCGTTTGCCCGTTTGCCCGTCTGCCCCACCAGCGTACACTCATTGTAGTTGTTTCGTTGGAGCTGCTGTGGCTTTGGCTTTGGCTGTGGCTTTCGCTGTTGGCGCGTTGCCGGCCGGGTTCGAACTGTGAACGGACAGACAACAACGATGCGCTTTGATGTTGCGCCGCAAGTTAGGTTCGAGACCACCCAAGTGGACGACTTGATGATGGCGCGCAGTCGACAGCGCTGCCAACGTCACTGCCGCGTGCAAAGGGCGATTTTGCAGATGTTTACGCGAAACGAGATTTTGGTGTTTTATGTGCGTTGAGCGCGTTTCGTTGTTGTTGTTGTTGGCATTTATGTTCTTTGCCATGAAGATGATGATGTTTCTGTTGCTGTTGCTGTTGCTTTCGCTTTACAGTCGTTGTTTGTTACTAATGATGTTGACTTCGTTGTTGCTGATTCTTTGTGTTTTTTTTGCCTGCTTTTTTGGTCCAGTTGCAGCGGCTGCACTGTTCGAGTAAATGCCGCATATAAAGTCACAATTAGTTGTTGAATCGTTGGAGTACGTTACATATCGATCGTTATGCTGTGTAGTTGGGATTGGCATGTGAGGATGCTGGTAGTTGGCGGCTGGTGGCATGCAACCAGTGTCAGTGTCAGACGGCTGTTGGAAGGTCATTGGTTCGTTACGAATTTATTTTGGGTTGATGCAGTGGGCAAGAGATTTCAGATGTATATACATACATATATATTTGAGGCGTTCTGTGAGTGCCATGTATTTCTCACGCACATCCAAGCATAAGTACATACATACATACATACATACGTATGCGCCTCCATACTTTCATACACACCTTAGTTCAACACACTTTCGCACTCTACGTAACTGCTTTTGCTTTTGCTGCTGCTGCTGTCAGCTAAAATTCATCGCTTGCGCCGCTACAGATTCCGATCCATTCATTAGCAAGTCAACAACTACACACATATGTACCTACANACGTATGCGCCTCCATACTTTCATACACACCTTAGTTCAACACACTTTCGCACTCTACGTAACTGCTTTTGCTTTTGCTGCTGCTGCTGTCAGCTAAAATTCATCGCTTGCGCCGCTACAGATTCCGATCCATTCATTAGCAAGTCAACAACTACACACATACCTACATATGTATGTATGTACATACACACGCATAGTTGCCAACTTGGTGCTTAAAGCACTAGATTTAGTGCTTTTTGAAAATTAAAACGCCAAAAAAAATTGCTTAGTGCCTAGTGCCTTTTTTAGTGCTTTTTTTAACTAATATTACTCCGAAAAAAGTTAAAACCTGAAAGAATTTGAAATATTATAAGCTGCAGTGTCTCATGAAGATGCGGAATTTACAAGAATAAATCTACAAATTTACATGCACTAAAATACAACCATGATTGATAAAAAGCTGAAGTTGCAAACCCATCTTGTTGAATTCTAGTCGCGTTGAAAATGCTAGTACGCAGGTAAGATAAGTATTTTTTTTTTTTTTCTTTTCTAATGTTTGTACAAATTTTGATTTTGTTACCACCTGAGTAAAACACATCGTTTCTTGGTGCTGGTGCTCTAGTACTAGAATTTTTAGATATCCTACCCCCAGATTTTTANAAAGCTGAAGTTGCAAACCCACCTTGTTGAATTCTAGTCGCGTTGAAAATGCTAGTACGCAGGTAAGTTAAGTATGTATTTCTTTTTTTCTTTTCTAATGTTTGTACAAATTTTGATTTTGTTACCCCCTGAGTAAAACACATCATTTCTTGGTGCTGAATCCAAATCTGGCCGCACAATTGCTCTAGTACTAGAATTTTTAGATATCCTACCCCCAAACGGGTTTTTGCGATATTTGAGGTTATATAATGAAAACATCAAACTTTTTGCTCATTTCTACTTAGGTCATTATTTTCGTGTGTTGCGATTCGATATTTCTTTCTGGAGATACAGTAGTTTTAATAGTACTTCGGTAATACGTCGTAAGCATGAGTCATCATCATGGCATNTTTCTACTTAGGTCATTATTTTCGTGTGTTGCGATTCGATATTTCTTTCTGGAGATACAGTAGTTTTAATAGTACTTCGGTAATACGTTGTAAGCATGAGTCATCATCGCAAGTATAGAGGCTATTCAATCGTTATGAGCGAAAACGTAGTATTGTGTATTGATTTATGTATGTATTCTTGTAAATATTGTTAATTTTTTGCTTTTGTTAAATACAAACTGTTATGAAAAAAGCATACTTTGATTAAAAAAAATTTAGTGCTTTTAGTTTGGTAAAACGCCTTTTTTCCAAGTTTTTGGTGCTTTTTCAAAATCAAAAGTTGGCAACACTGTACACACGGTTTGGTGATGAGAAAATTTTTGTTGTTGCATTTATCTTTGTCTTTAAGAACGCGCATATTAATGCCACATTTCCATTAATGACTTAAATANGTGCTTTTAGTTTGGTAAAACGCCTTTTTTCCAAGTTTTTGGTGCTTTTTGAAAATCAAAAGTTGGCAACACTGTACACACGGTTTGGTGATGAGAAAATTTTTGTTGTTGCATTTATCTTTGTCTTTAAGAACGCGCATATTAATGCCACATTTCCATTAATGACTTAAATACCGAAACGTGATTAAAGCTGCAATGCGGTTTACGGTCAGCCTCTTCAACTTTTTAACGGTCTTATTTGTAATTTAATATCAGTGTTCTTCTTCGCAGATATTTTCATGACTTTTGCTGTTATGTACTAAGTACATATATGTATGTTTCTTAGGTTTCTGTAAAGGTAAGGTCTCAGACCTTTTGGTCTGATAGCGATACCAGATCGAGCTCGACCTTATCTAGTCGTCCAGTAGACATGATTTTGGAATTTTAGCGATCCTAAAGAGCTCTTGGGCGGCCGCTGTGGTGTAGTGGTAAGCAGAGCGCGCTTTCACTCATCAGCACCTGGGTTCAAGCTCTGGTCAAAGCAACATCGCATCGGCAGGCAATGGCAAACCTCCGAGTGTATTTCTGCAATGAAAAAGAGCTTCTCATAAAAATACAATCGCCGTTCGGAGTCGGCGTAAACCTTTGTGTGACAACATCAAGGGTCACGCCACAAATTGGAGGAGAAGCTCGGCCAAACACTTACATATGTGAAAGCGCCTCAATATAAATAAATATAACTTATTAAATTTTATTCAATTGACAAATTTCGATAATGCCATACATTTTTATCCGTAAATTTCGACGACTCAATAAACATTGATGAATTTGAATAATTCAATACGTTGCGATAACTCAATAAACATTTGATAACTCGATACATTTCGATAACTATAAACTTCGATGTTTCGATAACCTTCGATAACTAAATTTTTATAACTGAATTTATTTCGATTCCTATCGAAAAATTTTAATAAACTTTCTCACCTTTTCTGTTAGCCTACACTGCGCCAAAAGTAAAATGATTTTTTCAACCACGTTATTGTTTGGTTTTTTCATGGTAAATATACCGATTGTAAGAAATATGAATCAAGTTGAATATTCGAAAACAAATTCGTATGTCTGGCTGTAGTTGAACGTGCAAAGATGCTTGCTTTTATTTTGTTGGCTTTCAGCAGGTTCGGGTTCGAATGCCATCAGTGGCAACACATAACTTTTATTTTTTTTTGGTTTTTGGTTTTTCTTTATTACGAAAAATGTGTTTAATGTAAACAAAAATGTCGTTAATATTAACCCAAATAATTATTAACCAAAAATCACTTTGATTCCTTTTCAAGTTTGAATTTGGTAATATTAACAGATTTTTGGTTGACTTTTTTCTCAGTGTAATTCTTTTATATTTTTCATTGTTTTCATGTTTGTCTTATCTGTAATTTTTCCTTCACTTTTTTCTTAATCATCATCATTTATTTATTGATCAAAGTTTAATTTCAAATAGGGATTAAACCAAAATGCGAAAAGAATTTAAATTGAACTTGTTGCAACAACAACTATACACAAATACGGTACATATTTCAACGACGATTTTGGCCGGAATTTTCAACTAATTTTGAAACCATACAAACCCTCCTTTTTTACATAAAAATACTTTTCAATGGTGTTCTTGGTTTTAAATACATACTTCAAATTTTCGATTCATATGAAAACAAAAATGCGGCTTAAATATTGTCATANCAATTGACAAATTTCGATAATGCCATACATTTTTATCCGTAAATTTCGACAACTAATTTTCTGTATCTGTAAATTTCGACGACTCAATAAACATTGATGAATTTGAATAATTCAATACGTTGCGATAACTCAATAAACATGGATAACTCGATACATTTCGATAACTATAAACCTCGATGTTTCGATAACCTTCGATAACTAAATTTTTACAACTGAATTTATTTCGATTCCTATCGAAAAATTTTAATAAACTTTCTCACCTTTTCTGTTAGCCTACACTGCGCCAAAAGTACAATGATTTTTTCAACCAAGTTATTGTTTGGTTTTTTCATGGTAAATAAACCGATTGTAAGAAATATGAATCAAGTTGAATATTCGAAAACAAATTCGTATGTCTGGCTGTAGCCGAACGTGCAAAGATGCTTGCTTTTATTTGTTGGCGTTCAGCAGATTCGGGTTCGAATGCCATCAGTGGCAAAACATAATTTTTACTATTTTTTTCGGTGTTTGGTTTTTCTTTATTACGAAAAATGTGTTTAGTGTAAACAAAAATGTGGTTAATATTAATAAATCTTTGTTGAAACTATCACACAAGAATTTATTACGAAAATCATCAAATATTCCTTTAGTTTTCATCACATCAACTTTGAATTTTCGATTCATACGAAAACAAGAATGCGGCTTAAATATTGTCATAGCGCATTCTGTGTCACCAAGGCTCTCACAAGGTGAAGAAGCTTTTTTTTTACACAAAGTCATGCGTGTCGTATAAGCATTGCAAATGCCAAATAATCTTGTTGCATGGCAATGCGGCATGCATAGCTACAACTTGCAACTGACGGTGGTGGCATAGTCCTCGTTGGTACATCTAATCTGGCAGCAAAAGCAGCAGCAACTACTGCTACAGCCACTAGCCATGTAAATATATCTTTTCGACAGCAGCAAAGAAGCTATTGACAACTATTTATCGAACTTAGCCGTCGACTGCCACACATTTAACAACTGAGTGGGGTATAGGGTATGCTACACACATCGCATGTACATATGTATGTATGTACGCACAGAACAAAACTTGTAGCAACAAGCACACAAGTTCGTACACACATTTCCATGAGCAGCGATCCACTTAAAACCATTCACGAAAGTGATGCATGTTTTGCTACACTCCTGTTTTTTTTGTTGTTGTTGTTCTCTTTGATGGTTGCACTCGTGGAATGCGTTAGATGGACAAGTTCACGGCGATGCCGCAGCTATGCACATTCGACAACGACAACGAGTGATGAGAGCACATGTCGTGAAATGCATGTTTGTCATGGCACTCGCCAGCTTGCAACCTTAGTCAATCGGCGATAGATCGACAATTCCATAGCCGCTCCATATTTAGTGTAGCAAACATCAAACGCGAATCAAGTAACGATTTTTTNCTTTTTTTTTTTACACAAAGTCATGCGTGTCGTATAAGCATTACAAATGCCAAATAATCTTGTTGCATGGCAATGCGGCATGCATAGCTACAACTTGCAACTGACGGCGGTGGCATAGTCCTCGTTGGTACATCTAATCTGGCGGCAAAAGCAGCAGCAACTACTGCTACAGCCACTACATAGCTATGTAAATATATCTTTTCGACAGCAGCAAAGAAGCTATTGACAACTATTTATCGAACTTAGCCGTCGACTGCCACACATTTAACAGCTGCGAGGGGTGTGGGGTATGGCTACACACATCGCATCTATGTATGTATGTATGTATGTACGCACAGAACAAAAGTTGTAGCAACAAGCACACAAGTTCGTACACATCATTTCCATGAGCAGCTATCCACTTAAAACCATTCACGAAAGTGATGCGTGTTTTGTTACACTCTTGTTTTTGTTGTTGTTGTTGTTCTCTTTGATGGTTGCACTCGTGGAATGCGTTAGATGGACAAGTTCACGGCGATGCCGCAGTTATGCACATTCGACAACGACAACGAGTGATGAGAGCACATGTCGTGAAATGCATGTTTGTCATGGCACTCGCCAGCTTGCAGCCTTAGTCAATCGGCGATAGATCGACAATCCCATAGCCGCTCCATATTTAGTGTAGCAAACATCAAACGCGATCAAGTAACGATTTTTATTTTTTTGTGTGCGCAATCGCTTGTGCTGCTGATCGTCGGCGGGCCATTCAGCGTACAGCAGCTGACAAGCTGACTACTTTAAAAGCTTCTTCTTGCAACAGCACTCCACTACTTCCTCAAGTCTATTGATTCGTCTTGGCTTTGTCTACGCTTGGCAGTTGTTGGCTTGTGTTTAGCATAGTTTATGGTTGTCAATGCGTTGGTACGTTCGTTCATGTCACACAGCATACATACATATGTACATACATACGAGATGCATAGCCATGACACTTACGAGTAAATACTCGTCGCACTTACCAAACCAACCAACGCATAAGACGGCAACTGAATGTTGCACTTTGTGTGATTTGAGTTGTCGGAAATTCTTTGGCATTGGAATGAAGTTGCGCTTTCAAAGCTGTTAGCGCAATAAAATTGGCTCGATAATGACCGGTTTGCTGCAATTGCAATCGGATTGGAGTGAATTGGATTGGATTGGATTGTAATTGGCGCGGCGGCTGCTTGCTCACTGCGGTTGATGGTGTTATGTAGTGGTGGTGGTGGTAGTGGTGGTGACGGCTGCGGAGGAAGTGGTTGTACATTCTTGTTTTTTTTTATTGAGCCGGTGAAGAGCTGTTAACGAAACAGGTTGCAGTTAATTGATTTCCATTGAATGAATGAGCGAGTTGAGTGTATAAGTTCTTTAAATGGCTGCTGCATTAGCGTTAATTTAATAAAAAATCTTCGCAACGTTTTTCGAAGTTATAGTTCTGGATTTCTTTTTTTTACTATTCGGAAGTTTTCATGTTTTACTATTCGAGATTTTTTTCGTGATTTATTTAGACTTATCGGTATTTGTCGTATTCTTGTTTGGATATTTAGGAATTTTTTCGAGGTATTTCGAAATTTCGTTGGTATTTTTCAGGACTTTTTTCGAGAATTTTTGGACCATTCTAGTTTTTTTAGACTTTTCTGCGTATTTTAGCCTTCAGGTTTATATAAAAACTTTTTGAAAATTTTTCAGGGCTTTTAAAAAATTTTCAAAACTTTTTGGGATTTTTATTTTTTTGTTTGGGTTTGCCGGTTTTTTTGTGCCTTTTTCGGAGCTTTACGGGTTTTCGTGTTTTCGGGACTTTGTTCCGAATTTTTAGAGTTTTTCGACTTTTCTGGAATTTTCGTTTTTTAGTCTTCGAAATATTTTGGTGAATTTTTGATCGATGCTCTTCGTGTTTTAATTTCAAAAAATTGGTCAAAACTTTTCGCGACCATTGTTGTGTTTTTCTGACTTCTCGAAATTCCTCGTTTTTCAGTTTTAAGATTTTTTCGTGACTTATGGATATATCAGAATTTTTTGGAACTTCTTCACCCTTCCTGTATAACTTTTCGGAATGTGCCAGATTGATTTGAGACATTTATAGAGATATTTATGTGACTTCTTGAGAATATTTCGAAATTTTTTCAGGATTTTTGAGATCTTTGTATTTTCGGGATTCTTAGTATTTTACTTTACGAAATATTGTAGGGACCTTCTCGGAAAGTTTCGGAATTTGTTTGAACCGTTGAGGGTTTATTCCAGTCGTTTTGTTTGCGCGGCCCTACTTAGTCTTTTATTTAAGTTTCAGGGACTCGGTGAGTTTTATTTTTTGGATTTCACGGCTTTTCAGAACATTTCGGGATACCTTACACTTCAGGAAATTTTGTGAGATTTCTCGAGACTTTTTGGAAGCCTTTGTATTATAGATATACGTATTTCGGAATATTTCAGGATTTTTTGGTTCCTTTTCGGGGTTGCAAAAGCTTTATGTTTTGGGATTTTTAAGATTATTTCGATTCTATTTCTGAATTTGTTTTTTACTTTTCTATAGCTATTGGGAATATTTTTGGGACTTCTCAGTTCAGGATTTTCGCCAGATTTTTGGGATTTTTTGTGTTTTACTTTAAGTATTTATGTGTCTATTTATTGTGGCGTATTAATATCTAAATATATTTTTTAGGACTTTTTAACATTTTTAGAAAATTTTCTTCTGTTTTGGGTTATAGATTTTTCTGAACTTTTTTCCACATTTTTTGGATACCTGTAGTAAAAGGCTATTCTTCATTATTTACTTTTCAGTATTTTTGGAAATTCCCGTGGCGTTTTGGTTTCCGGGTCACTTCGTATTTTATTTTTCGGTTTATTTCGGGAATTGTTCGAGACTTTTCCGAGTTTTTTTTCGAGCGCTTTCATATGTGTTTTTAATTAAAGGAATTTTTCTAGATATCTTTTGAGCATAAAACAAGATAATACTGTTCTCTCGCGCACCTAAGAAGCTAGTCTCCTCAGACAAAATATCGGTCCTTTTAGGCTCTGAGAACAGCTCGAATAAACATTTCAACTCTCTGTACATCTCTAAACTCATCATACTCACACAAAGAAGAAAAATTACAATAAAAAATTAAATTACTTGTGTGGACCTACATTGCATGCCTCAAGTTAATCGTACCTCTTTATATAAGTAAATCACTCAAAATGGTNATGAATGAGCGAGTTGAGTGTATAAGTTCTTTAAATGGCTGCTGCATTAGTGCTAGCTAGGAATAATAATTTTATTGTAATGTTGTGGTTATGGGGAGGGGGAAATATAAAATTGTATTAACAGGGTGCTATGGTATTGTTTGGGAAAGCTTCTTCTAGTAAATAAATTTCCATTGATCAAAGCTGGTGACTGCAAACAAATTTCGGACAGATTAAGTGACTTTACGAGGAGCGTTTTCACAGTAGCGAGTTACCTACAGATTTTCAGTAGAACAAATTAGGTTTAACTATCGAATTTGCGTTAACCCTTCACTGTGAAAACGGCCGCAGGTACTCAATTTCTCGATGCCTATGGTAGGCAAATAACTTCCAATGGCATCGATAGATACCTCTAGATCGATTTATAAAAGCTATTTAAAAAAAAATTTTAATAAAAAAATCTTCGCAACGTGTTTGGAAGTTATATATCTGGATTTTTTTTTTTTGACTATTCGGAATTTATCATGTTTTACTATTCAAGATTTTTTTCGTGATTGGTTTAGACTTATCAGTATTTGTCGTATACTTTTTTTGGATATTTAGGAATTTTTTCGAGGTATTTCGGACCATTCTAGTTCTTTTTAGACTTTCTGCGTATTTTAGCCTTCAGGTTTATATAACGACTTTTTGAAAAATTTTCAGGGTTTTTTAAAAAATTTCAAAACTTTTTGGGATTTTTTTTTGTTTGGGGAATTTGTTGTTTTTTTCGTGCCTTTTCGAAAATTTTTCGGAACTTTGCCGGTTTTCGTGTTTTCGGGACTTTTTTCCGAATTTTTAGAGTTTTCGACTTTTCAAGAATTTTCGTTTTTTAGTCTTCGAAATATTTTGGGGAATTTTTGATAAATATTCTTCGTGTTTTAATTTCACGAACTTGGTCAAAACTTTTCGCGACCATTGAGCTGTTTTTCTGACTTCTCGAAATTCCTCGTATTTCAGTTTTAAGATTTTTTCGTGACTTGTGGATATGTCTGAATATTTTGGAACTTCTTCACCCTTCCTGTATAACTTTTCGGAATGTGCTATAGAGATATTTATGTGACTTCTTGAGAATATTTCAAAATTTTTTCAGGATTTTTGAGATCTTTGTACTTTCCAGTCGTTTTGTTTGCGCGGCTCTACCAATTTTTTTTTTTAAGTTTTAGAGACTCGGTGAGTTTTACTTTTTGGATTTCATTGGATATTTTTAGGCTTTTCTGAACATTTCGGGATTCTTCTTACCTTACACTTCAGGAAATTTTGTGAGATTTCTCGGGATTTGTGGAAGCCTTTGTATAATAGATATACGTATTTCGGATTTTTTCGGGATTTTTTGGTTCCTTTTCGGGATTTCAGGTGCTTTATGTTTTGAGATTATTTCGAATTTTTTTACTGAATTTTTCGAGTTTTTAACTTCTTTCCGGGGTTTTTGCTTATTACTTTTCTATAAATATTGGGAATATTTTTGGGACTTCTCAGTTCAGGATTTTCGCCAGATTTTTGGGATTGATTTGTGTTTTATTTTAAGTATTTATGTGTCTACTTTATTGTGGCGTATTATCCAAATATATTTTTTGGGACTTTTCAACATTTTATGAAAATTTTCTTCTGTTCTGGGTTATGAGATTTTTTCGAACTTTTTTCCACATTTTTTGGATACCTGTAGTATAAGGCTATTCTTCATTATTTACTTTTCAGTATTTTTGGAAATTCTCGTGGCGTTTTGGTATTCGGGTCACTTCGTATTTTATTTTTCGGCTTCTTTCGGGAGTTTTTTTCGAGACTTTCCGAAATTTTTTGATAGCTTTCATGTGTGCTTTTAATTAAACGAATTTGTGAGGATATATTTTGAGCATAAAACAAGATAATACGGTTCTCTCGCGCACCTACGAAGCTAGTCTCCTCAAACAAAATATCGGTGTTTTTAGGCTCTGAGAACAGCTCGAGTAAACATTTCAACTCTCTGTACATCTCTAAACTCATCATACTCACACAGAGAAGGAAAACTACAATAAAAAATTAAATTACTTGTGTGGCCCTACATTGCATGCCTCAAGTTAATCGTACCTCTTTATATAAGTAATCACTCAAAATGGAAACATTTTACGACACACAAATTTATCACTCATAATGTTCCAGTTAAAATTTATCAATCAACAGCATATTCACATTTCACGCCTCAAACAAAGCCGCCACAAATCGCACAACCATGGCAGGAATAAAGCAATAAAGAGATTAGTTGGACTTAGTGTGAGTAGGATAAGCGGCCAGAGTGAGGCCATCAAGCGAACTACTTTGCATAGAACNACAAATCGCACAACCATGGCAGGAATAAAGCAATAAAGAGATTAGTTGGAGAGGTAGTGTGAGTAGGATAAGCAGCCAGAGTGAGGCCATCAAGCGAACTACTTTGCATAGAATTGCTGGAGCTGTGCGCGAGTATCAATGACACCCACGCACTCATGTCAAAGTCAGCTCCAGCAGATGTTTGGTCAGTTAAGCAGCCAATTTGCCAGAATTGTGTTTTATTATGGTGTTAAGTATGTGCAGAATAATATGTAGATACATATGTATGTCCGAGATCGCGCGGCCGCACTTTGAGTCTTTGTGCAGCTGGCGGCGGCTACTGGCTGTCATAAAAATCTAAAATAATGCGAAGACAAAATCAGCAGCCAGCAGCAGCATCGACAATTGAAATCAAAAGGAATTAGTGTTGGTCGAAAAAATGAAGGATCGTTGAACAACTACTTATACTCACTTACTTGTGGCACATTTCTAGGAAGGAAGCGCGTTTTAACGCAAGCTTAGTGCCTTAGCTCCCACAGTTTGATGCGGTCTTTGTGCAAAGCTGACACAAGTCATAAATAATCATAAAATTAAAAACCAACTTACAAATTGAAATGCAGAACTGATGAATTTGTGGCAGAACAGTGAGAAGTTAAAGCGAAAATAGTCAAAGAAAAGCAAAGAATTGATTTATATAAACAAGAAAGGCCGACGAAACGTGACCTCAGCGAGTTGGCCAAGTTTACTTGGTTGTCGGGTCGTGGGGTCTTGTGAGTGATGAAACGCTTATGGTTTTGTTGGCAGCAAAGAGTAGCAAATTGGTAGGACAATAGCTGAGCGATAATGATGTAAATGTTTGCAAAGTTTTACTCGATTTTCTGGCGTGATCAGACGGGGCACATATCGCTAGCTTAGATAAAAAAAGTTGCTAAGTCCACTTTTTTTGGAAACTCATATTTTGATATTAGAGGCAAGAGAAATAAAAAATTCACCGCCCAAAAGGATTTAGATACTTGTTTTATTTTTTCCCAATGAAATTCAATGAAATACGAATTTGCTAATTCCAAATGGGGAGCAGAAAATTCGATAAGGCCATCGATTCGAACATATGTAGATATATATTTACACTGCCATCTTGGGTCTATTGTGCCCTGCTTCGTATGGAGCTGGCTTTGTTTCAAACACGCAGAATGTTGCATTTGAAGTCTTGCAAAATACAAGTTTTTTTAAACCTGTAAAATTTTTTGCTAAGTCCAACTCTTCACTATAAGCTAGCGATGTGTTCCATGGCAAAAAAAAAAAATAAACAGGTATTCAACTGCATAGGTATATATGTAAGTACGTACATATGCATAGGTATATGTATCTGTTGACACACACGCAGCTTCCTTTAATCGCTTTTCGACAGCTAAACAGCGCTTCAACAACGAATCGGCTCCGCTAGCGTTCATACCTAAGTACGTACATATGTATGCACACATCTCAAATGTCAAACTGACAGAAGTCAATGTTAATGTCAAATAACTTAAATGACAGACAATTAAATTTATTAGGTATTTCTTTGTCTATTTGTCAACTTGTTATTATTTGTTTTATGCTCGCTGCTATTATGAGACTAGCGTTTTTATTTACATATGTACGTACATATGTGCGAGTACATTTACCCATTTTCGTCATTTCTTTACAAAAATTTTCAGATACAATCAGTTTGAGTTCGAATACTAGGAAGTCATGGCACACGTCTCGCATTATTCACGCTCCTCAAACAATCTCCTATTGGTGCTTAACATTTCAGCTTCAGTCAATTATCCAGTCAATAGCAATGTGCCCCTGGCCACTCACTACTGCGGGTCGTGTGTTCGCGCGCGTCTTTTTTCGGCGCGTAAATGTCACTTGCTGTGAGTCCTTGAGGAGCTGCGCTGGCGTTTCACCGGCGTGCGCGTGCCACTTTAGCTGTTAAATGCACATAATCATGTTTGTATGAACGTCCACCAGCGGATATTCTGATAAAGTATATTTCTTAGTACATATATATCTGAGTATCTATTTCTTGACTGTTGTTGCTTTTTTTCTATTATTAACTTCCACACCCGTTGCTTGCACGCGTGGCACTTGTTAGCTATGCTCCTGGCGTCGCAGCTTCTGTCCTCATTGCTAATCACTCGCTTCTAATTTCACTTAATATTTTTATAGCCAATCTGCAGATTCCAACAGGGCAAGGTCGAAGTTAAGCGCATATGTATACAAATTGCAATAACTGATTGACCTCATCCCAAGCAGCAATTAACCTTGTTAGCTATATTGCCGTTCGTTTAGTGGGCGATTAAATTTAGTCGGTAGTAAATAGAGATAAAGAAATTGACTGAGCGCTACATTACAATTTGAGATGGGGAAATAGAAATGAGATCGCAGAGCTTAAACCAGTCAAATCATGTATGCATGTATGTATTCAAAATATCAGTGAAAATGCATAAAAATACTATGATAAGAATGTGAGGTCCTATTTACGGACAACTAGGCTGATTAGAGTATATTTCTCAACTCCTCAACTCGGTATTAAAGAAGAACTTGTTTAGTCTGTTGCGGTGAGTGCAAAATGCTGCCTTAGTTCGAATGAGTGGGGCGTTTTGAACCAGTTCTGCTTTTGTACTTAACGCGCCTGTCGCTTAAGCTAAGAGGCACAAGCTATAAGTTCATTTCTAACACCGGAGTTTTAGAAATCTTTGAGCTAATTACAGCTGAAAGCGACAATTGCGCAGCGATTCTGAGTCCAGTGGATCCAGCACAAAACCATATAACTTTAACAGACAGCTAGCCAGAGAGTAATCTTTGGAACCAAAGCCCAGTGAACTCAACTCAAACTCAGTTTTAGGTTCCGGAATCATGAACTCTGATAGCCGGTTGGCGATCGAAATCATTTCCTCGTTAATAACACCTTAGAAAATGGTCATTAAATGTCTGAATTCCTGCATATAATGAACTAAACTATTATTGAGCAGTTTCCGCCAGGTAATTAGAGTGTAAGGACACCTTTCCCCACATGTGGCTCCTGCCCTCTTAATAACTCTTATCTTTGGTTAAACAAAAAGAAAAGTGTAGCTTAAACTGATTGCTGGATTCCCAAAAAGAGAGCTTGAAATTGATTATGATCTAGAATTTTTTAAAATGAGGAAAATGAAAAAGCGAAATATAAGAAAGTCTCACAAGATTTTTCCCAAGAAATATAGTGCTTATCATAAATATACGACGCTCCAATAGTACAAAAATTAACAAAGTTTCACATTTTTTATTCAGAATTTTTAGAATAATATTCAAGTAGTTAGTTTTATAACTAGACTGCGGAGCGGACTTTTATGCAGAAAATGGAGCCTAAAAATATGTACCACTTAACTATAAGCAAAATGTACAAAAATTTATACGCTTTGCTTCTTTCTATATGGTACATATTTCTAGGCTCCGTATTTTGCATACAAATCCGTAGGGTATTTATAACCAGTTCTACAATTAAGTGGAATTTTAAGGTAGCTATAAAATCCTTTTTTTTGTTGTTGACATTGTCACTCATTTTTCTCCATACAAAGTATGTACGAAAATTAGTTTTTATGGAGAAAATTTACAATACCGACAACAAAAATAAATTGCCAAACATTAATGGTATTTGAAAGCCACTTCAAAGTTTCATTTTTGATAAGCTGTAAAACTGCATACCAAAAAAATTCTAAAATTTCTGAATAAAAGTGTGGAATTTTAATGAATATAATGGAAGGAACTATATTCATATAAAAAAATTATTAAAATTGAATAATAAAAAATACATGAATAGTGAAAACTTGTCAACATGTGTAAAACGAAAAATATACGAATTGGACGATAGATGGGAATTAAGGTTACGAAAAGTTTTTTCGTACATTTGCTAAATGAGTCGTATGATCTCTTGGCTGTCGGTCAAATGAAGCCATTGATATACCGACTGTGTTCTTTCTTGGAAGGATGTGGTCGAGTTTTTCCTTGTAAATTTGCTACTTTTAAAATTCGTCTTAATATCAAGGCGTCCAAGGACATATCGTCGCCTGGGTAAAATATTGTCGTAAGCGCCATTTTGACGATTTTTAGTTCTAGATGCAGACATATATTTTGAAATAAGGTCTTTTGATTGGTGTTATCAGTTTTTAGATATCCCCTTTAGTTTCCGAGATATTGACTACAACTTTTTCGATAATTTAGTAAAAATTGAGTTAGTGATGCAGTCATTTTAAACTAATCAATATCTTAGAAATGAAGAGAATAGAATGGAGAGCACTATTTTTGTATATCTCCTTTAGTTTCCGAGATATTGAGTAAAAAGTGTCGTTAATTTAGTAGAAATTTTGGTCACATTTTGTCGTAGTTCATACAAAGTGGCTGACAAATTGTGGACAAATGGCACTTACGAAAAAATTTTACTAAAGAAAATCCTTCATAAACTCAAAACTAATTAACAATAAACATTAAAAAGTAAATAATTTATTTAAAATTCTCATTAAAATCTACCCAAGGGACATATGTGTATTAATTTGATTCTATAAATCAGGGAATTACCATTGGTCTATGAGTGAGTATAAAGCTTTGAGGCTTCCTGAACTGACACAGAAGAAAAATAATCGTATAACTTGTTAAATATTTGATGCAGCGGGTAAATTTTCCACTAACGTATTTTTTGAAATGCAGGTAGCACACATTTTGAACGAAATCCAGCGTCATCTAGTGAGTTTTCTAGTCTCTTATAATAGGACCGTATAAGCACTAGCCAATTCAGCCAATCAGCATTCGAAGCTGGCAACGATATTTTCGAGTTCACTCGGATTCAGGAGATAGCAATTTTTTTCGTATTCGTCAGGCATTGGATTCGGATTTACGATGGATTCCGTGATAGCCCTGAATATCACCGATGATAGTTAAGTCTTAGGTGGATAGAGGGTATTGAATATAAGCTCTGCGATATACAGATTTGATAGAGCAAAATGGTAGATGTGGTACATTTTGTCACTAGACGGCGAAGAAAGACGCGAGCTAGTAGGAAGAAACCGTAATTTTTTTTGCGGTCGACTATGTTTGCAGGTGTAAATTCTAAAGAGTTTTGAATACTAAGATACCTTACAGGTAAATAGTACCGCTTTTGCCGTTTTCAATTTTCGAAGTTTTTCCGTCTTTCGCGAAACATACGCTTGTGGAACGCAGTAAACCCATATATGTCCCTGTGGGGAAAATCTCTAGTTTTAACTGGTGCGCTTCTAGTACATTTAGAACCAGTATAGTTCGCGATAAATCTCTTTTATACGCAAACAACTGGCGAATTTAACACAGCGATGTCATAGGAATTGGAAATTGGCCCGCTGCATTACCTTTTCTATAGTTCAGAACCAGTCCTAAATTCGAAATATGGGATCTAGTTCGTTTGCACCCCATTTTCTATAGTTTCGAACCAGTTGTAAACGAAAAAAGTAACAAGATGTTTTCTTTTTGGGTTACCATGGTAGCAATTTTTAATTATTTGCAGAGAAATGTATTTTCAATATGAAATCAAAATTGTTTGAATGAATGTAAATTAGATTGTGCATTTGAAAACACGTTTACATACCTTTGGCCGTAGCTGAATTTGCAGAGGTGCTGACTGTTATTGGTTATATTTCAGAAGGTCCCATAATGTTAAGATGTTAACACAAATATTAGTTTGGTATTACCAAACTATGAAAAAGCATCTGCGACGTGCAGACTGGAAGCGTATTTGAGTGAAAAACCCGCCAAGCAAAAATCTATTTAAAATAAACAAACCCCCGCTGCATCCCTATTTCAGTAGTTTCGAACTAGTTCAAAATTCGCCAGATGAGATCTAGTTCGTTCTGCATCCCTTTTTCTACAGTTTTGAACCAGTTCTAAATTCGTAATTTTAGATAAAGATTTCTAAAATTGTTTTTTAAAAGTACCACATATCGCTGCTTTTGAACTGGTGGCGATCTAGTTACTATCGGACTGGTTCGTTTTTGCGATAAAGATCTAGTACGGGACTACAAATTTGGTTTACCAGTTCGGGGTTTCCCTACAGGGGTAATACTCCTATATTGGCAGTAAAAGCTAGTACCGTCCGAAAACACTACATTACAGATATATCAATAAGCACGTACGAAAGAAAAGGAACCCTGCAAAAAATGGGACTAATCCGGGATGACTCCGGGAGCAATCGCAAAGGAGCATGCGACTAATACCAGTTTTGATCTCTTTATATGGAATGAACTGATCGCTTTTGTTCGAGCATGTCCTATGAAGAGACTAATTGTTCACCTTTATACCCGAACGGGTATGAAAAGCGACTAGTCACTTTTAAAAAATAAAAATAAAAATTTGCGCCAGCCGACATTCGAACCGGGATGCTCAGTTTTGTTAGGCGAATACTCTCTCTGTGTGCCAACGCCGCAATAGTACCCGTATGAGACTAGTTGGGACTAATTAATGCCCAATTGTACCCGATTGAGAGTAATCTCGGAATACTCGCTTTAGAGATTAGTCGCACAATTTTTTGCAGGGAAGACATACGTTTATAAATAAACATGTACACAACTCATATACAAAAACGGCACTCAAGTACACAATAAATTGACAAAAACGGTACTAGACTGTCTCGCTTTGATTTCGGAATGCTTACACATTGAGAAGTTAGCTTACTGCCAATATAGAAGTATTACATATATGAGTAAACCATGATAAAACAATTACTAAACTTTTTGTGTTGTCCGGGAAAGAGCTGTGATTTTTTTCCTACCCAGCTGTTTTAAAAATTAAGAAAGTTTCATGTTAATCATATATGTATGTACATTAGTACCAAATTTCCAACGCTACAAATTTGAAATTGAAGTTTAAAGATCATTAACTCACTTGATCTTAGAATTTATATACTTGCAAAAATCTCCGTCAATTATAGAATTTTTCTCACTTTAAATTGTAGAAATTTCCAATAGCTTCGCAATAAATAGGTCAATGCAAATATTTATGCAAAAATTGCTAACATGTATAGCGTGCCTGATTCATCAAATATGCCCATTAGCAGCAGACATGTGGTACTGTTAAAAACACGTTGTTGTTGCATTTTACGATTGGTAACTTAATCAAAACTGGATTGAGCCGGTTGCAACCTGACAATTTCAATTAGAACCTACTGCCAATCAAATGAGGAATTGCAAAGGGATAAAAAAAAATAAAATAAATTAAAATCAAACCGAGTTGGAAAGAGTAATCATTAAATTATTATACAACAAATACTAGCAGATGTGTGTTAATTTTTTAGCGGCCATCCAGCAACACATTGTAGATGCTTCTCTTTTGTAATCAACTTATTTATTTGTGTATAATAAAAATAGTAAGTATTCATTGTTGATTGCCTAGTAATTGATTAACGCATTTTTTATATATACATTTGCATATAGTACATATGTATGTATAGACGATATGTCTGCTTTTCACGCTTCCCTGTGACTTTCCGCGGGTTTACACACGCTCGTATTGAAGTGCAAATAAATATATTTTTCGAAAATTTGACAATTGAAATATGTAAATTGAAGATTTTCAAATAGAGTTCGTGCTATAAAAAAACTAAACGAGCAAATAATTGGTGCATAGCTACTTAGATATGCATGTATTACTGGTAGTTTTGAGCAACTATGTTCACATTCAATTAAATAACTACGATTAGTTTCAACACATATATGTATTTCCATGATTTTCTAAAAATCTGTTCAGATGATTTCAAAATGTTAACTAACATAATTTTTTTTAGATGCATTAAATCTATGTAAATTTATTAATTTTTTTAGACCATTTTGATTGTTGAGTGCTTTGATTATTATTATTGAAACTTGTTAATAGCAGTCAAATTTTCGTGATAAGCATTATCCATGTCAATGTAAATTTGCTAATGGCTTATAAGTAAATGGGTAAGAATTTGTTAGGCAGTATATGCACAATTACATTTTAATTACATTACTTGCCATTTGTGTAAATATTTTTATTAGTATAAAAAACTTTATGTACACTCCAACTTGGGGCTTAGTTTATTTGACATATCTGATGTAAGAACGCCAACTTTACATTCTTCTAAAAAAATTTAACTCTTTAACTATCCTTTTAATTATCTGCTTAAAAAAAAAAATATTTATAAAAAATTAAAAAAAAAAATTTTCTGTTAATTTTACTGTACTACTTGTGTATGTAGGTCTCTGAAGGCAAGAATTAGGCCAACAGTTTTGCTGAGCTTTATACCAATAATTCTTTTTAGGAAAAAATTTTATAAGGTGGTGTTATATTTTCGCTGTAGTAACAAATTTTGCTGTTAAATAGTATCTGAAAGATCCTAAGCAAATCGATGCATCGATGTATGATCTTCAACATATCAAAAAATATAGATGTACATTTCGAGCCTCTGACATCCCCAATTGAAGGTCAGTTTTGTGATATCTTTACGGCTGAATCGCGTTACTTGTTACCGGTGATGTCCATGTCATTGCCGTACATCAGCAATTGCACGCTCTTTTAAAAAAATCGGTCCTAAGCGAATCAGTTCTACAGCTTTTATTATCTTCTCCAACATCAGATTAAATAAATCATACGAAAGGGAGACACCTTGTCTGAAACCTCGTTGGGTAGCAAACGACTCGGAGAGGTCCATCCCAACTCTGACGGAGCTGGATGTATTGCACAACTCGATTTTACGCAGAGGGTATGCCAAATTCAGACATCGCGGCGTATCGACAGACAACTCTTTTTAATGCTGCTGAAAGCGGCCTTGTAGTCAACATATAGGGGGTGAGTATCTATCCTTTACTCGCGGGACTTTTCCACGGTTTGGCGTACTGTGAATACCTGCCATTTCTAAATCCACACTGATAAGGCCCAATCAGTTCGATGATTGTGTGTGTTCAGTCTTTCACACAATACGCTCGATAAGACCTTGTAACCTATGCTTAGAAGGCTGATCCCGCGATAGTTGGCGCGAATGGCGGGGTCGCCTTTCTTGTAGATTAGATCGGGCATGCGTTCATCTGTAAAAATAAAAAAAGCTACATACGTATTTATTTATGTTGAGCCTAACCTTACAAGCCATTAGCGAATTGAAATTGACGTGATAACTCACACAAATTTGACTGCTATTAACAACTTTCAATAACGTCCAAAGTGCTCAGCAGCCAAATGGCCTAAATAAAATTAATAAATTTACCCATACTGAATGCATCTCACAAAGAAAAAAAATAAGTGTTGTCAATTAACATTTTGAAATCATTTGTAATTTTAGATTATGTAAATACATACCTACATATGTGCGTGTAAATTATATGTTGTTAGTTAATCAAATGTGAACAGGGTTGCTCAAACTACTCTGATTTGTTGCTAATTTATAAACTTACTTCAATTACGTCCTTCAAATTTTAGAAAAACAAATTTTGTTTGCGTTTCGATACGAGCGTGTGTAAAAACGCGGAAAGTCGCATGATAGCGTGAAAAGCAAATATATATATCTGCTATTTACGGACTTATTTTTATGAACATAATTGCCTAGCTCAATTTCTATGCAATCAACAATAAATATCTATTCTTATTTGTCCGTCGAAGCAGCTATTATTATGTGACCGCTAAAAAATGAACACTCATCTGCTAGTACTTATTTGTTGTACAATAACTTATTGATTACTGTTTTCAATATTCTTTGATTTTGATATATTTTTGTTCATACCTTTGCAATTCCTCATTTGATTGGCAGTGGGTTCTAATTGAAATTGTCAGGTTGCAACCGGCTCAATCCAGTTTTGATTAAGTTACCAATCTTAAAATGCAACAACAAAGTGTACGAGTACCGCATACCTGCTGCTAATTGGCATATTTTGTTGATCAGGCCACTGCAAATGCTAGCGATTTTAGCACAAATATTTGCTTTGATTTATTTATTGCAAATCTAAAGAAAATTTGATGACGGAATTCGCAATCTCGAAGTGCGAAAGATTCGGTAATTGATGGAGAGTTTTTGAATATTTATAGAAGAGAAACGCCTTACTGAATCGGTTAAACAGTTACAGCGCCAAACAATGAAAGCAGGATCGGGATGCAGGATGCAGGATCGCACTTACGACTTTTGTGAGCGTTGAGTTAAGAATACCGTCGTACCGTAGTTTGCGCTTTTTTGTATCCTGCCATTCAAGATCAGAATGCTTTTGCGAATTATTAAAATTCGGCACTTTGTATCGCCTATTAAGAGGAACGAACCAGGTAACTAGTGAAGTGAGAGATGTTTTTGTTAGTTCACATTAGATCTGGGTGAGCTTGCCTTGTTCCTCTTCTACACCATCGTCTGAATATGCATTTATTTTGAGTCCATACGTTTCAACAATAAACTATCTATTTGTACCTAGAACCACTTTGGTGTATTTTGGGATTTTTATTTTTTCGATTATATTATAACCGTTATTTTCAGATTTAATTTTTTAGATCATAAAATATTTATATCGGTCATAAAACTCAGTCTCTATTATAAAGGTTAAAAATGATTGATAGAAAAACAAAAATCAAAAATAAAAAATAAAAAATAACGATTATTTTTTATCAAAAAAAATAAATAAATAAATAAAAATAAAAATAAAAATTCAAAATAACGATTGTATATGACTGAAACTAAAATCACAAAATAACGATTAAGATAGACCGAAAAAATAAAAATCCATATTTAAAGATTAGTCTTGATCGAAAAAATAAAAAACAAAAAAATAAAGGTCTTGTAAAGGTCTAAAAATAAAAATCCTGATATTTAACCCTGGTTGTCAAAATTGTTCGTGCAAAATCGCAGATTAAATCTGTAAAAATAGCAAAAAAAAATTATACAAATATCTCTTTTGAAGAATTTAAGTACAAAAAAAACTTTAATTTTTTCGTACCGAACAAACATTTATTACGTACATAACAAACCAAAAATTTTTTCTGAATGTCATGGACACATAACAATTGCAAAACGCGGCAATTGAAAGCTTATTTCAGCTAGTAATTTTTTTTTTAAGTTGAAATGTTATAAACAAATTTTCACCAAAATAAAAGTTTTTTTTTTTCTTGTTATAAGAGTTGTGGGTATGCAGTTCTATACATAATAAAATTTTAGCATAATAATTTGCAAGTTCCCAGTGGCTAAGAGTACGCGTTGATTTTTAATAATATAACAAACTGCTTTATATCCCATTCAGCATGCAGATGTGTTCGAAATATTAGCGAACAAAATTTTCAAAAATCAAAGCGACCTCTTAGCCACTTGCAAACGCTGTTATTTATTATGTAATGATCTATAAAACTGCACACCCAGCATTTTTCTAGAAACTCAATTTTTTTCTTAATAATTTCAAATCTTTTTTGTAAAATTTTTTTTTTCGTTTCGGGGAAACAACAAGGGGACATTTTGACTCATTATTTTTGATAATAATTCTCTTTTTTTTTAAGATAAATCTTCATTTCTGTCTACTGCCCATTGCAAATAAAAGTTAAAGCATAAGAAGACGGCAGCGCTGATCCGGATTAACTCGGATTGCAGTTGATTGGGATTAAGTCGGAGTTGATCCGGAGCAACGCTGCCGTCTGTTTAAGCTTTTAGTGATCTCACAAAGATCGGTTCTCGAATACAAATAGGATATGTCGAAACGAATTTGGAGTGCTGATTAAGCATAGCAGTCAAAACATCAATAGGAAATTTTTTTACCCTACTTAGAATGTGCTTTTGGCTACTGTTTCGAAAATCTTTACACATAACCGAAATTCTCCCTCAAAGTTCAAATATTCCAGAGTCAAGATTTTGCTTTTAGGTGTACTTTGAAAGTTGCCAATTGAACGCTCAAATATTTAGAAATCTCCTAATTCCAAACCAGCTATCTTATTAACTACATCACATTTAAATTTAAACCTAAAACTTGTAGCAATCACTTTTCAGCGCAACTTAAAGTGCAGGTAGCTGCCCGCATTCGATGTGAGGTAAAAAAAATTAGCAAATTAATTTCGCCAAACTTGCTATCAACAAGCCAACAACAACGCCCCCCCTCGTGCGAGCCAACATGTAACCCACATCAGGGCAAAGCGCTAAATAAGCGGCAAACCAAAAGCATGATGAGCATTGCACGAAAACGTTGATAAGGCACGCATACAGCAACGCCCATGAAAAATGCAAAACAAAGGCAACAACAACTACATAACACTCCTAGTAGGCAAAGCGGGAAGGAGGATGGCACGAATAACAAAGCGGCTTACACAATTTTAATAATCAGAACAAAAGCAGACGCAGTCAACAACAACAATTTCAACACAACACAAAGCAAAAAAAATTACACAAAATTGCAAGTTACAATCTCAACGCGGTGTTGTTTGCCAATAAATGCAGCAAATGCAACAACAACTACAACTAGATAATGAAGTGCACAGCTACCAGCTTTGCTATTAATATACAGTCACTGCTATTAATATACAGACATAGCTGTGTACATAACTGCTGGCATGCAAATATGGAGGTGCAACAGCAATCGGCTGACACTTGGCCGCAGCCATAGTCACAAACAACCACAACCACTGCTATTTGCAACGCGGCAACTTCAACAAATTCACTTAATAAAATATAATAAAAATGCAACTCAACAATTTGCATTCGCAGGTCCTCTCCCCCGTTGTTGAAGCTATTGCTACACAAATATTTTAGCTGCTGCTGCTGCTGCTGCTGCTGCTTGCCACGTATCACCGCAATATCAGAGTATCGCATGACGCCAAATGGGGTGCAATATGCAACCGTGGCTATTTAGCTGCAATCGTGCAATCGTATGTGCGGATGGTTGTTGTGTGGCACATACAGTCAATGGCATTATCAACGCCTTTCAAAAGCCCTACGTGGCAGATAAACCACCAGCCACCAGCCACATAGCCTGACCGGTGGCGGTGGTGAGGCACTCGCCGAGGCAGCCTAACTTGCAGACAAACAGGAGTCCATGGGCAACCTGAAGCCACAGCGTCGAAACTGCCTGCGAAGAGGATGGCTGTGGTGAGGCTGATGCCAATGCCGTTGACGACGACGGTGGCTGTTGGTAGTCACATTGCGGCAGCACGATTTGCCATTTAATTTATGCGCCACACAGTGGCAACAGCAAAAAAAAAACGACGGTGGCAGCAGCGGGGTCTAGTTGCAGCAGTTCCAAGGAAAAAAGGAGCGCGTAAGCCAGTATGGTGCTGCTGTTGCCGTGCTGAGTTGACTAGCCGACCAACCAACCGAAGTTTTGATAGTAAAAGTGTTGATAGGCGTTGGAAATCGCGTCGACTATTCGCTGGAATCGGTGCAGGCAATCGGTGGGAAAGGATTGTTTGTAGTCGAAGGTGCTGAGTTGTTAAGCTCTTTTGCTGGCAAAAAGGAGGTAGGGTAATGCGCATACATACATATGTAACAACTTATGAATGTATATACGTTAGGGTGCTCCCTAAATGTGGGAAGCAATTTTTACAGCAGATTTCCTAAGCCTTAACGCCTACGTCGATGCTACTATGGTCGAAGATATCCCATACAAATTTTGGTCCTCAATCGGCTATGGTAGTATCGATTTTGTGTATTAGATGAAAAAATTAATAATTTTAATTTTTTGAGTCTCTATAGAGGAATCTGAACTTTGGGTCCTGTGCGACACGCCTTATGTTATATATGTGACCGTGGTATTACCGATTGAGGTGGTGAGACTGAAAAAATCATTCATTTGATTGTTTTAGGACCACCCTAATATACAGGCATATATATACATATACAGAGTACGCCGCCACCTTATTCGCGGTTTATGGTAAACGCTGAAATGTGATAAGCACAGCAGCGTGCCAAGCGTGCGTGATAAATTGTGCAAAATTATACAAATGGACAGGCGGCAGCGGCAGAAGAACTAAGAGCAGGGCAGCTTTGAGTTTTGTAGGGTTTTTGCTACTTTATTAATACTTTTACTAGTATCTACATATATTTTTTCTTTATTTCAATGTGATATTGTGTTCATACTCGTAACATTGTTCAAAACAAAAAAATACAGTTAAATTCCAATTTCAAACTTTATACAAAAATTAGAAAAACTCAAAAAAGTTGCACAACAACTCTTCGTCCTTTTAATCACAGACCTTGCACCTACAGCCGTGCTTATTTATTTTCCCTTCAGCATCGACTCCACCCAGGTCTCCATAAACTACTAGATGGCTTTTGTCTTAACGTGGCTGAAAGGGCCCCCAACACTCAAGAAACTACCTAGGCCATATTCCCTATATTAGCGACTTTTCTATAGTATGTACTGAACACTTCATCGAGAGCGCTGTCGACTAATCTTTCCTTCGGGAGGCGTGCTGTGCTATGTCTATGGGTGGATAAAAGTACGTACTCTCACTTATATGCAAGTGATTTAGCCTCTCACTTATTTTAGGAAAAATGATGAAAATCTTATTGGTCTAAAGTCCTGAGGAATGATTTAACTTCCCTGGCTTTGGGAATAAATCAATCTGACCTCCCTTCAAACTTTGTGTATATAACCATCTGGCAAGCGTCTTCTAAAGATGATCATTAGATTGGGTGGCAAGCTTTCACAAGCGGATTATAACATGGTCGGCGCCGAATAATTTGGTCCTGTGGCAACCAGCCCGCTGACTGTCATGGTAGGCACACACACCCAGTAAACTCTTGTTGCTCGCCCATTTCTTCATTCGAATACTTACGAGTTAATGAAATATGGCGATGGGGTTGAAACTCCCGATAGCGAACGAGCTGTAATAAAGAGGAAGAAATGAAAAAATGAGTTGCAAATTTCAGGAGTATTTCTTTCGTTCAGCAGTAAGTTTTATTATCTAACTGGATAAAAGCCCATTGTTGGACGCCTACAAATATTATAGTGGAAGCAAAAAAATAATAAAAAAAAATTTTCCAAGGCAAAACTGATCTTGGTTATATCCTAATGTCAATATCTTATTCCTGGAATCCATATATGTATATTTTCAAATCATCAATGACTCCAAGAACTCGTAAGAAGGGCGAAGGATCAAAGGTAAGACGACCCTATAGATGATTGAGAACCCTGACTTCGTATTTGGTTGTTAAAATGGAAAATTAGCAGCTAAATTACGGCATTCGTTACTGCTTGTTTGGAAATGCAGCAAAACGCAATAAAGTTGCCAGCAAGTACAAATCCTTCAACACCCCAGCTGGCGTTCATTTAAGCCCTAAACAAAATCAAGTGTTTTTCTGTACATACATTCATTTGTACATATGTATCTATGCAGCTTTAAAGACATTGTGATGGGCTACTCGACGACAGCAATGACTTAGATGGCGCTGAGCCTTGCTAACCACCAGATGCAGTCAGTCAGTGCTAGAAATGTATGGCAGCAGGCCACTTTGTTCAGCTGCGCCTTTTGTTAGTTTAACTGCCTTCTTAGCCATTTATTTGCCACTTTACTATTTGACTTTGTAGCTATTAGCCCGTTGTTTGTCATCTACATACGAGTGTTTTGTCCAACTTGACTAGGCGCGCTCATACGAGTATATATGCTCGTACTCGTATTATTTGGCTTGTTAAGCGCCTGAGTGTTCATAAAAGCGCACATGGTACTTAGCGGTAACAAATCAGCTTGTTAGTCATACAAAATGGCTAATAAATAAATAAACATGCCAACAATTGGCCATAACTGCTTAGAAATGTGCTGGCTGTGCAGGTAGTCAATCAGACATCCTTACTAAAGAATGACTTCCATATGTGCATGCTAGCAAAGTATTAATGAATATTTGAAGAACAAGTCTATGTAATTAGAAACTAAGCAAAATTTTCACGAAATAATATCGTCTTAGCGTAGCGGGAAGGAAGCAATTTTAAGCGCATAAAACTTTTTGGCGCTGAAAATTGTTTTTTCTGGGTAATTTTTTACCAACAGCTGGAGTGGAATATTGCAAGGATGGCAAAGAAAATTACATAAAAAGTTAAGGGTGCAGAGTTCATTAAAATACAAATGGCCTATTGTACAACTCTATTGACAAAATGAATTTTGTCAGGGGCCTCACGAAAGAGAAAACATATTTATACCCAGTGTGGACAGTGCAAGTGCACTGCTTTCTCCTCCTTGGCTTGAAGTTCGAAGAGAGCTCTCCCTTTGTGTGGGTGTTTTTAAAAGCTATAGACGGCTTTAGAAACCTCTGTTACGAGATATGATCTGGTCGGGTTGGAAAATTAGATAGAAAATCCGCGAGTTTTAAATTTCTTTGAAAGCGTAAAAGGAGCTGAAGTAACCTATTATCGTCCAATAACTTCTTTAGCTTAAGCTTTAACCTTGGTGGACTTTGTCTACTTCCACCTACAGAGATGTTGCTTGTGCCTGTACTAATCACTCGTGGGTTTAATTTTTTTCATAGGAGCCGGACGAGGTTGGCCTAGCTAAATTTTCCTACAGGGTTTTCATGTGCCTATGTGAAATTATTATTGGCTTCACCACAAACTATCCAACCGGTCTTAATTGAATTGAATTGTAAGAGTTCTTAAATATTTTATGTGACTATTATTTACTTTTCAGCTTGCTGATCATAAACTTGTTTGTTTTTCAGGTCAAGTTCGGAGGTCACGTGACGGCAATTTTGCGATTTTCTGTACAAACATACCTAGTATTGCAGACATATGTACATATATTATGATTTGATTTAATACTTCGAGCTATTTTACGCAATGATTGCTTTTACTTAGAATTTATTGAGATTTCTATATTCATTTAATAACAGGGTAAATCTGGCAACTATCTTTCACTCTCCACAGTCTTTTGAAGGTCAAAAGCCTTTCGTAAGACAATTGTCAATTCTGGCAACAGTCTTAAAAAGTCTTTACTTTCTTTCGAAAGGTTTATTGAGAGGTCTGCTAACGATGTTTTTCTTTTTGAAATAAGTTTTCTAAAAATTCAGTTAAATATACCTAAATTTTGAAAGAAAATAAAAAAAAACTTCTAAATGAAAAAAAATAAACCAAATAAGTTTTTAAAAATTAAATTAAATTATAACCCATTAAATGATAACCCAGTAAAATCTGGAACGAAAAGAAAATTAAATTAAGAAAAACGTATTTAACAAAAAAAAAAATTAAATAATTGCTCAAAAATTAAATAAGTGCTCAAAAATTAAATAGCATTAAACAATTTTTTTTTCTCCTTTAAAAACAATAAAAGCTATAAATTAAAAGAAAATTGAATTAATAAAAGAAAAATAAAATAAACTCCTAAAAATTAAAAGAAATTAAAAAAAAATTAATACGTTTCTCTTTAAACCCATAAATTCTAAAAGCTTAAAAAAATTAAGTGCTTTCTGTCAAGTTAAAATTTTATCTCTAATGTGTCAAAGATAAAATATCTGAGCTTATAAGGTGTGCTAAGGAATATTATCTGAAACACGATTACAAGCTTTAAAAGTCGGAAATAGAGATATTGCTGGACCTCAATGTCGAGAGTTGTCTCCTTGAGCTTGAGTGTTCACGAGAAAGGCTCTGCGGATGATTTAATTTCTCTTTCGCAATAGCTAAAACTATAGACTATGGAACGATAAACATATTTGACAATTACATATATCCTAAGTTCATGACGAGATTACCATCGGATTTTCAGCCTCACAGACTCATCTCTTTTTTTTTTTCTTTGGCTGTGAGGTGAGTTTGATGGACGAATGTAAGTACTGAGCAATGATGACGGTAAACTGACGAAGATCGTTGACCATAAACGGTAAGGCTCGTTGCGCCAAACTTTCGCGGGTCTGTCGAGTCCGATGAAATTCTTTGTCTTCAATGGGTGTTGGATGAACACCGATAACGACATTCATGGACGAGGGTTTGTAAAGGTGGTGGTTGTTTATCGGGAAATGTTGTTGACGGCTCGTCGGCACAACATTGGGTTCAGTGGTTGTGCGATATATATAGGGCCGGATTTCTTCCGTGAGTTCGTGGATTCGGACCTACCTAGGAAATATATCTGACGGAGCATGAATCCTTCCACTCCATGTCGTCTAGCATATGTAAATTGCAGAGCCCTCTAACCAGGGAGACTGCCTCTTTATAAAGAGGCGCCAACTGCCCATGAACGCAAAGAATACGATTAAAAAGCTCCTGGTGCCGTTCCGAATTTTTTTTACCTTGTATATGGCCATATCCGCTGACTCCGTATGGCTGAGATCTTTTGAACAGCATGCTGGCCGCCGTGGCGTTACAAAAGCTTTGTAGCCATTCGACGGTCATTGTTGGTGTAGTGCAATCTTCAGGCCTTGCGTGAGGCCGCTGACCAGGTGTCTACGAAGCCTATATTTGAAAAGTTGAGAGACCTTTACTGGTACTGGAAACTCGGTTAAGCATCACTCCCCCAAAAGGCACTGCGATTTCGCCAGTGGCTGGCATGTTGTTGTTGTTTTCGGAGGATGCAAGCCGACGTTTCTGCGATTACCAGCGGCGGGGGAGGCTGCTTTAGGCTTTCCGCTGCAGTCAATCGTGAGAATTGCCTTCTACTTTACCCCAACGCACGAGACAGAGGCCATATTCTGGTCCTTGGTGGTAGACGATTTCTTCCCCGCCGGGTTAGAACTTCCTTTTCCTCGTAACAGACCCAGCTTTGGGAGACGAAATAGTTTTTAATGTAGCTAGGGTCGCCACTCAGAGCCGCCATTCAACCCCGAACATTTTCATTACATTCTCTCCTTTTTTAAGTCTAAAACAACTCACTTTAAATCGCTACGAATCTCTATGAGAATATCTAATTGGAAAAAAATTATTTTTCTGAAAATTCTGTAAAGAATGTACTTAAATAATTTAATTAGAGCAGAAAGCACTATTTCTTCATTGACAATCACTTTCGTCCAATCACACTCATTTAATTTTAACAAACAGCCAACAAACGACATAAAATGTTAAAATCGGTAGTTGGTGGTAGTTAGCAGTCTCATCCAGCTGCTTACACATACAAACAAAGAAATTCAATTGCTGCTGTTGACTGCCATTGCCACTGTCACCGTAGTCCGGCGGATAGTAACGAACAGCCAGACAGCAGCCACTAGTTAGTTAATTTGCTACAATGCTGCCAACGCCTGTGGCACAAGAAGCAAAAGCCTACTGGCAATATGGCCAAGATTACGCTCGAGTATGTCGAGGCAGCAGCAGTGATAGGAGTAGCTCCTCGGCAGTCTTTATCGCTGCAGTTGCAAGAAGTGTATTTGTGTGCGAGTGCCTGTGCTTAATTGGAGCACATTAATCTGCCGAGCCTTCGAGCTGTCTAATGGCTAAGCAGCAGGCGAGCAAATCTAACTACCTGACTAGATTAATGGCATAGGCACGTACGTAAATATGTACATATGCCGCAAGTGTGCTATGTGCATTGCCATGCAGTTGTGTCTGTGACGATTACTGCCATGTTTCTTCCATGGACTTGTATGTTTTTTTTTCGGTCGCATTGCAGTTGTCTAATCGCGCTGCTGCTCTCCGGGCTGGCAGTCCGGCCAGTCATTTAGGCCATTTAGACGCTATGCGTTTGAGCCAAAACATTAGACACTAATAGTTGCAACGCTAGTGTACTTGTTGTTGTTGCTTTTGTATTTCGGCAATTTAGTTTTTTCTTTTACTTCGAGAGTTTTTTTGTTTTTGTTAGTGCAATTTCAAGCAATTAAACTAATGTTGGACATTTGCAATTAATGCAAATGAATTAAGCGATTTCTAGCTGTTGCTTTGTCGTTGTAGTTGTTGCTGTTGTTGCCGTTGTTGTTGTTGCTGATGCTGCCATGTTGGCTGCTCTTTTAGCTGAGCGTTGAGCGCGTTGAGTGCTACAACGTGTTGCAAGTTACATTCACTGCTTTTAATGGTGCATGTTGCATGTTGGTGATTGTGGCAACAACAACAAGTCACTCGTTAAGTGTTCGCGACGACTGGGGCGTGACTTTGTAAGAATTTATAAGTTAATTTATTATATATATTTTTCGGTGTCGGTATGAGTGTGTGTGTTTTTGTGGCATCTGCAGAAATGTTGCTTAATTGGCACGGAGATGCTTGAGCATGATATTTGCATCCATTGGTTAGTTTTTTGGGGGCAGAGAGTGTAAGAAAAATAACACATATGTATACACGCAAGGTCTGGAAAAAGATATCAAATATCCAAATACACATTGGTTATTTTAAATCCTAGTTAAGTCCAGCGAAAATGTATTTGATGCATTCAGCGGATATTTTCCCCAACATGCACCTAATTCCCAGTTTTTTAGGTTTTTTTCTAAGCCTAAAGATATAAGCAAATCGTCGCTTAAAGTACAAAACCTCGTATCGTCGTTCTTCGAAATCGCGTAACTGACACTTTTTGCCAAAAATTGGATTTGCTCAAACAAGCTCTTAGCTTTATAAAAAAGAAAACTATTTTGAAAGAGTTATGCAACCTCACATAGGCGGTTTTCCGGTTTGTTGTTACGCGGTTTTGTACTTAAAACGACGAAGTATTACCGGATATTTTCTTAAAATAATCAAGGAAATTTCCACTTTGGTTTTTGCCTTAAAATATTAAAACCAAAGTTATTTGCTGTTTCTTGCTCAATACAATAGAGGTGAAAACATAGGACGGCATGAGGAGACCATGCAAAATGATATAATTTTTGTCAATAAACTCGGGTTTACATACAGAATTTTCGACGAACGACGTAAAAAATTCGATATCAAGAAATTTCAAGTGGAGGAATACTGCGAACAGCGAGAGAATCAGAGAAAGTGCGATCGATGGCATAACCTTCTAGAGTTGTCATAAATTAGAGTACAGGTAGAAAAAAACGGGCTACAGTGCACAAAATGTTCAGTTGTAAAACAGAAATCGACGAGTGCAGAGATTAATTGCTTTTCTCGACGGCCTGCTAGAAATTGACGATCAGTCTGCTTTATCGACTTTTTATCGATTGTCTGTTATAAGCATTTGAGCGACAAATTTGACAGGCAGTCGAAACACCGGTTATCATTAATAGGCAGCCTAGAAAATGGCTCTAAGTACTGTAAAGTGTTTTAATTGCCTTACTAAGTATTGCCAAGTGTTTGTTGTACAATAAAGTTATTTGTACTAATTTAGGCATTTTGAGCGTTTGTTTAACAATCTAGCGAAACTAACCCGAGGATGTAGGTAATCCGACAAGCATTCAAGGATAATCGTTACAATATGAACTTTATTGTACACCCAGAAAAAAGTCTGCAAATACGTTCTTCTCAAGACATGATTTGATAACTATATCCAAATAATATACCTATAACAAAATCATGTGTTGATAGAAGCGCATTTACAGGGCAATTCTGGCAACGGTTTTTCAACTCACTACCTTCTTTCGAAAGACAAAAGTTTTTCCTAAGACAATTATCAGTTCTGGCTTCCAGAAGACTTATTGAAAGATTTGTTAAGAGGATGCCCTAGCGTTATGCTGCTCGCCTTTTAACAATAAGTTTTTAAAAATTACATTAAATATATGTATATGATTTTCTTTTTACAACAATAAAAAAAATAAAACAAATTAAAAAATTAATAATTAGATAATTTGAAAATAAAGCAAAAATTTATGAACAAATTTTTAAGCATTGAATGAAATTAAAAAAACAAAATTTCTTTTCAAAACAAAATATAATATATAATATTAAAAGAAAAACAAGAAAAAATATAAAAAATAAAAATACATATTTTTCTTTTTAATATATAAAATCTAAACCCAAAAAAGAAAATTAAATTGAAAAAATTAAATATATTTAATTAAAAAATAGAAAAAATAAATTGTATTTCCAAAAATTTTATGAAATTAAAAAAATATATATATTTCTTTTTAGTCCTAAAACAACAAAACTTTAAAAAATTAAGTTTCTAAAAAATTATTGAAATTAAAAAAAATTATACATATTTTTCGTTTTAAGACAACGAAATCTAACAATTAAAAGAGAGAGAAAAATAGAAAAAAATTATCTAAAAAAAATCGCTGTCCGATGTTTAAAACTCAGATCTCTCGAATAACTGGCAAGTTCTTTACTCACTCGGGCATTGTGACGTTTGCAGCGACGCGAGTTGACGTAACTAAACTATTTTCTAAGTGTACATTTAATTTTGTGTTCAATATTGCCCTATTATCGAATCATTCACTTCGCTTCAAATTCTCTTCAACAAAAACAATAGAAAATTGAATAGCAAATAAACCAACCACAAATTGTCATTTATTCACACCACTAATGCCCATTTAGCTGCCACCTAGCAGCCTAAGACATTACAACAAAATGCATTTAATTTCTTTTAGAAGTAACAAGAAAATTGGAAACAAAAAACCCATTTATAAGTACATATACAAACCATAACAACAACAATCGAACCCAACACTCAGTTAAAGGAAATAAATTATGAAAGAAAATGTGCAGCACAGCCAACCGCCACTGATGTGGCATCCACAATTGCAGCAGCGATAAAGCAGTAAATATCCCCTCTGTGTAGGCCGTCAATTGCAGTCACTGGCTTGTAAGCGAGAAAGGAGCTCAATATCCAGCTTAATCAATGCTCACTTAGCTTGGTCGCCGCCGATCACTTGCTTATTGGATTATTAGAAAATACACCGCCAAAGCGTTTGTCGTTCATTTGTTGCATGCATCTCGTAATGTCGTAATGTTGCCACACGTAGTGCGACAGGACATTAGTGTCACATTTAACAAGACCGCAAAGTGCACAAAGTGTTAACCGAAAATGGTAAAAGCGCTGAAATGTGGTGAGGCTGCGAGGCGGCTCAGGAGTGTGACGCGTAGGGTGAGTAGGAAATTTATTTCGTAACGAAGAATATGGTTAAGAAAAGAGGGAATTTTTGTATGTGGCAGTAAGAATTTAGAGTAATTAAACTATAGGTATCGTATCATTCTACCTCCCATTCTTCTATGACAAACAGCAAATTAATTTTTTAATATGATGTGATGGCTTAAAACCTTCCTCTCTTAGTATTTAGTTTTAATTCCATATTTTTCAAATTTGTGTCAGTCAAAAATCGTTAAGTACAGAGCTCCAGTAGAGACTGATGGGACACTTATTACACTTTTTCTTGCCACTTTTCCAATTAGTAGGTAGGCAAGTAGCAGCAGATTTTCCTACTGGATCGCTTGCTCGCATTCAGGTGATTTACAGCTCCTCCAGTTGCAGTATGTCATTATGCCACTTCAGCAGGGCTTATCGCGCTTATTTTGACATTTTTCAAAGATTTTATTGCTCCAACCTTTTTTTTTATGTACTTCCATTAGAATTAAAATCCTTCGCCTCACTTACCGCGATGCACACCATGCGCCACATACATACATTTGTACTCACATTTGTTGGGTGAAGCATACACGTGAGTGGAATTAAAGCAATCCGATCTTGTTTTTTCCCAACCTGTTGTTATCTAAATCGGATGAACCCATATTGTTTACGCTGGTTTGGTGTCATTTTTCATGGGATTTTCACTTTCTCCCATTACTAATGTTCTACTTATATATGTACATACAACCAACCACACATCATTTATTATCCTTTTGTTGCTCTTATTGTTATTTATTGAAATGACTTTTATTTGATTCTGTGGTAAATTAACATTAATTTAATTTGCTTATCGTTTTGTTGTGGTCAGTGTGTGTCATGCAACAAACAAGAAGATTACTGAGTAGACATTCAATGTTAATGTTTTGAAAAGGTAATTTTCTTGTTGTTGCTGCCGTGATTTCGCGTATTGTATGATTTTGTTGATGGTGGTTTCTATCCACTTTTATGTTTCATAAATGGTAAAAGAAAGAAATGAAAGAGCCAAAGTTTATTTTCGAAAATGCTAGGCGTTGCATAGGGTCTATCACCTGCGCTGGTACAGTGACCAATATCCAATACCAATACACAACCTATATTGCGTTATGAGGGTTTGTAAAAGATATAAGGTGTGACCGTCTTCTGGATAAAAAGAACGCTGAGTGAAACTCTAACTACTGCATTATAAATGATACTAAACTTACCGGCAATAGACCTCAAGTTAGAGTATTTTGCGTTAAATCAATAGGCAGGAAAAAAGAAGGTGATATCGGTGGATAGTGGATTCCAAACTATAATCGTAGAAAAAGGTAGCGTAAAAGCATGCTACCGTCTTCTCATATGCCCTTTAATAGCTAAGTTGCTGGTTCACCAATGATGATCGGTCGGATCGATGAGGAGCGCGAGTATGCGGCGAAGACAAAATATTTATTAAGCTGGGGTCACGCGATTTGTACATTTGTACAGATTTGTAAATTTTGGTAGTCACAGAGTGATGTTGTCTAGAAGTTTTTATCGAGAATAAGTTCAGTTCAATAAAATTATTTCCAAATAGCCCCACTCTCTAACTGTCAAAGTGGCTTTAGGCAACCATTTGTACTGTCTAATCACTGCAGCATATTTCAGGAATAAACTTGCCTTCAATAAGCAGTGTGACCAGGCTAACATTTTTAAGGCAAGATTTGGCAATTATATTTTGGCTACAGCCTTGGAATTTAAGGAATTTTCTGGATACCTTTAATGCCACCTTTTTAAAAAGTAATTTTCATATTTTTAATAGTCTCAGAAAAACAAAATCAATTTAATGGAAATATCATTTCTTCCTACCCGGAAATGTTTGACTAATCTTTGGAAAGATTAATTAAATTGCAATTGTAAATTATTGCAGAAAAACATAAGCAACTATGTTACTTCTGCCTAAAAACCCAGTCGGCAAAACGGGTAGCTCTTATTAATCAACACTTTTTGGCAAATGATTTAAGTTAAATTGGTACTGTAATTAAATATTTCGTGAACATGTTCACCGTTTAAGTACTGTCGATTTAGAGGACCTGAAACGACCATACAAAAAGGAGTGTGTTAAGGAGGGAATTTCGTTTGGCTAATCTGTCTTTTTAATTGCAGATTAGGAGTTAAGCTCGAAAACAGAGATAATCTCAACATACGCAAATGTACGTAAAGCTTATTTTTTCACTGCCTCTAACTTTTTCTAACCTTTTTTAAGTCAATTAAATTAACAGGGCAATTCTGGACAAGATAGTAAAAAGGCTTTCTAAGGGCAAATGAAATACAGATGGCAAGATAGTTCGAAAGGCTTTTGTTATTCTAGCATAAAAGTCTTAGCAAAAAAGCTGTCTCGTTCACCTCTCTCTCGGTGAAAGTCTATTTTGAGAGAAAGCACTTGCAGATGCGATTAACTAATTAACAGCGAAATTGAAAATTATATTGTTTGCAAATTATGTGGCATGGCCAATGAAAATATCTGATGAAGCGGTTCTTGGAGTTTTCGAGAGAACGATTCTGCAAAAGATTTACGGACCTTTATGCATTGGCGAATACCGCAGACGATCTAACGATGAGCTCTATAAGCTTTACAACAAAGTGCAGCGAATTAAAATTCATCTGGCTTGGCCATGTCGCTCGAATGGACAAAAACGCTCCTGCTCTGAAAGTATTCAACGCGGGCCGCGACGCCTGTTACGGAGGAATAGAAAGGCCTCTTCAGCGTTAGAAAGAACAGGTGGCGAAGGACTTGGCTTCACTTGGCATTTCCAATTGGTCTCAGTTGGCACAGAAGAGAAATGACTGGCGTACTGTTTTGGACTCGGCCAAAATCGCGTAGGCGGTTACAGCGCCAATAAAGAAGATTTATTTTTAATAATTTTAACTTGAAATATAACTCAATTTGTAAAAAAAATCACATAAAAAGATTTCAGAGCTTGCACAAATTAAAAAAAAAATTCAAACTTCAAAAAATTGTTATCAAATTTTCAAATTTTCAAAATTTGTAATTAAAATATTTAGAAATTTTCGGGTATGCAGTTTTTTAGGCCACTCAATTTCATTCTAACAAAGTGCAAGTTTGAAATAGCTAGGATTTGCAGTTCATTTTTAAAATTTTTTTTTATGTTATTTAATTTTGAAAAATATTTTTATTTATTTTTACGGAGCCTTTAAAATAAAAAAAAAACACTTGACTTTGATTTAGTAATAAAAATATAAATTTTTTTTTAATTTTGTACTATTTTTTTTTGTTTTTTGATTAAATGTTTTTCTTTCTCCTATTTGAGTTTAAGTGTTTATTAAGAACGTTTTATATCGTTTAGTGTAAAATTTGTTTTTGGTGATGAATTGACCAGAAGTGTCATGTTAGCCAAATTTTTTGTGATCATCTGGTCACACTGTCAGTGAGACAGAAAGCGAGCTTGAACAACTTATCTTGGCAGCTGACGACTTCAAATCAGCCTTCGTTTAGCTCTGACGAAATCTTTTAAACAAATATATATAGTTCCAATAAAAAAATTGATAAGGAAAATAATTTTGATTAGCATCTTGAACCTAAAACACATCATCGATTACAAAGAAAAGACTTGATTGTTGACTATAGAGCAATTATCTACTCACTGCTCGACCATTTCTATTTCTTCCAAATGCGATTCAAAGATTTTTCTTAGTGCTCCCTTACTTAGTTGAAAATGCACACTCAAATGGAAAAAGGAATTAATCAATTCGTAAAACAATTTCCCATCATAACAAAAATCACAGCAATGAAAAAGAGCAGAATTATTATCCTTACTGAACATTTTTAAAATACCAATAAACGAGAGTAAATGAAATTTTATTACAACTGGCATTAAATGCAGCCAAATTAGAATGCGAAAAATTCTACTAAGCTCTACATATGTATGTATGTGTATTTATACATTTGTAGGCATACATATCTCTGTTGCAAGCTTAATGCCACTCCTTGCCACATTCGCGTCACAGCAATATTGTTGGCCGTCCAAGCAATTTTCACAAACAATGCAACGTAAAAACAGCAAATGATCGGTGTGATTTATATGCGCGAATGCCAACAACAAAAACAAAAACAACACAAAAAACTACTACAAGTGAAAATAAATCAGTAAAATAGCCAAAGGACGACTAGTCAACGTAATAGTTAAGCCAACAGCGCAAAAATGCAACATTAGCAATCAGCAGCATGCAACATGCAGTGAGGTATGAGGCATGCAACTCTGCAGTCTCAGCAAATGTGGTATTAATAAGAATAATCGTAATAATGATGTATTGACGACAAACAATAATATACAATACAATACAACACAGCTGTGGGGCGGGCGAAAAAAAAAACAACAACAACAACAGAAAAATCCAAACCAGCAACAACTCCATAGCAATGCCATAAGTATGTATTTAGCTGCTGCAGCGACTACAATAACTCAAACAAAAAAGTTACAACAGTCAATCGCGCATTGCTTGCCGCCCAGCAGCGCGCCTTGAGCCGAGCACCCGTCTACCTAGCCACCCGCTCGTTGCGCATGCGCAGTGGCGGTATGTATGCTTGCTGGCTGCATCAGCAAACAACTTCGATTGCAGCTCCTGCTGTTGATGCTTCCACTTTTACTTATTACCTTTGATCCTGCTTGTTTATTTGTTATATAGCTGCTATCTGCAATTGTCGTTGTCGGTGTTGTTGTTGTTGTTGTTGCTGTTGCTACCAGGTATTTATGTTGTAGATGGTTATGTTGATTGGGGGCTTTTGTTGCGCTTTTACGCTTTTCGCATGCGATCATTCAATTGATGCTAGCGTACATGTGTGTGTGTGTGTGTGTATTAAATATATTTGACTGCAAACATTCGTTGTTGCTGTTGTTTTTGTTATTACGGCCACAGGAGCTTGCTGCCTTATACACTTCGTTGCTTGCCTCCTCATTGTGCGCTTCACACGGCCATGACCACGGACGGACGGTCGGCCACTACGTTGGACCACACACGTCGTTGAACGCATTTTTACTTAGCTGCCACGCCAGAAATGCGATTTAAATGAAGCTACGCTACGCCACGCCGACGGCGCAGTAGCAGAGATTATTCGACGCAGATTCCTCTTCGCCCGACTCTCCGACTGACCGACTGTCCGACCATTCAATCGTTCATTTATTTATTTGCCTGTTGTTGCTGGTTGATGCTGTGTCGCAGCAGCCGCTGTTGGTTTTTTCGAAGACGAAATTTACGCTTTGTCTCTCACGGTTCTGCATTTCAGCCGAGCAGGCGCGTTAAGCTGGACGGCTGTTGTTGATGGTGATGATGATGATGATGATACATGCGCTTATTTTCTCAGTGCTTTCAGTCGTCACTCCTTGGCTTTGCCCAGTTTGCCGGTTGCCTGGCTGGCTTGTTGCAAGCTGCTAACCACGATGTTTAAAAGGAATTCAATGTCTTTGGTCCTGCTGCTGCTGGTGTTGTCGTTGTTGTAGTGGAATTATTGAAATATTTCAGATACTTTTGCCACCTTGCCAACAGTGTTGTCATCAACAAAATTCGCCATATCGCAAATTTAACACCGGCCATACAGAAAAGTGTTTGCGAAGTTTCTGCCAGCAACAAGATTTTATGGTGATGAGTAGTGGAAAAAATTCCAGGAACGGAAAACATTCTAAGCAAAGGAATTACACTCAAAATTAATGAGTATTCTGTGAAATAGGTATTTTCAAATGATTTCGTTGTTTAACGAGGAAGAGTTTTAATGGATGGTAATCGATTATACATCGGTGAGGTTTGAATTCTTGAGGAGTAGACCTTCCCGCACATAAGCCTGAATGTATCTGTTGTGAAATGTAACATATGGAGCTACCGCATAAGGTTTTATTTTTTCGAAGACGAGTGCCACCTGTACGAAAAATTATAAGATGTGCGCCGCACAGTGGGGCAAAAAAGGTTGCTGTGGAAAAATGAATTTTGAGAGCCCAAATATGAACCAATTTCATGTTTATTCTAATGTGAGAAATTCAGTTTGTATGGGAGGTGCCACGCCCCCTTTCTCAATAAATCTAATTTTTTTCATGAGTTTGGCGTTGATATCATATATCTCTATACTAAGTTGCAGCACTCTACGATGAATACTTCCAGAGATATGTTGTTTGACAACTTCAATTTGTATGTGAGGTGCCACGCCACGAAATTATTTTTCTTCTATTATCATCCTTGGAGAGCCTAGATTCGATGTCCAAAATTTCAAAAATATCGGTACAGCTGTTCTCGAGTTTTTCGAACAGAAGTAAACGGCTTTCAAAATACATATATGTTAGTATAGATAATAAATTAAAATAATTTTTTAAGTAAATGAATTCTATGGAAAAATTTTTATGAATAATTTTTTAAACAATTGCAGGCATTTGAAATAAATTTCAAGTATTTTCCAAAAAATTGGAAGCATTCAATCTTAAAAATTTTGTTTCTTTAATTTTTCAACATAAATAAATAAAAAACTAGAGCTTTGATACAAAAATCCCCACGGATAGATCGACGCGAAATTTAATTAAAAAAAAAAGAAACTTGAAATCGGTTCATATTTGGGCTCTCAAAATTAATTTATCCACAGCAGCCTTTTTTGCCCACTGTGCGCCATTCGTTAAACTAAAAAGGATAGATGTCAGATAAAAGGGCTTGGCCCCAGGTGTGAAAAAAGGTCGAAAATCGTCGAATTTATTTAAAGACATAAGAACTCACGTCAGATAATTTGATATTAATTTACTATTTCCTCAGTAGTAAAGTTGATGAGAATGCAAATGACTTGCTGTAGCGAGAAGATGAATACAAAAAAAATCATTTACATGCATTATACGCTTTCGTCTTCTCAATATAAACCAATTTTTTTTTAGATTCTTTAGTCAAGAAAGCGTGGGGCGAAATGATGGTTTTTTCTTTTATTAATTAAATTCAATTAAAATTTTCAAATTTTCAAATGTTTTCGGCTGTAAGCCTTCTTAACCCCCTTTTTTATTTTGACAGTCATATTGAAATATTTAATTTATCCTATAAATTTACCTAAACTAAAATTTTCAAACAGGTGGCAACTCTCTATTTTTTCCTTCTATATTTTAAGTTATACCTCAAGCAATACATCGTTGAATCATCGCTGCATTCAATTCCATGCATTAGTTTTCGAGTGATGCGACAAAAATTCTAAAAACTGTCGATTTGGCTTCAAAGAATCCCATTGGTTTTGATTCCGTTAAAACAAAATTAAATAAATTTTTATGAAGACCCTTTAATCTTAAGCTCTTCTATCATCTGTGGTGATTTTATAGAAAAACTATTTTTAAGACCCATTTTTATTTACATATATAAAACTCCATTTTTGGAGGTATTTTCACAACGGTCTGGTTCGCATAAATCTTAATATTTTCACAAAATACTTTGGCTGGGGTCTTAAAACATAACTGATTTTACATTTTGGATGGAAAAACAGTATCGATTTTTTTTTATGGAGAGTGATGCTCCCTAATATAGATACATATATACATATGTATGTATTTCCCAGATTCCAATAGGCTACTGATGAAATGAATTTGTAAATATTTAGTGATGACATTCATAACCAAAATTGTAATTGGTTTCCATTTTAAATAAATTAGCTGTGTTAATTGTAAACTTCAGCTGAGCCTGCTAAGTGATTGGCACATAAAGACATTTACAATACGCGTGATCGTAAAGGCTATGTTAATAAATAAATGCAAGCAGACAAGTTAGCTTAGATGCTAAAAGCTCGTTTCCCGACAATAAAGTGCATATGTATAAATGCTTATTTATGTATGTATGTACATATTCCATTAGAATTACACCACCAGCATCGCCATCCTTTCAACAATTTAATTGCTAATTGAATTTGAGAGCAAAGATGGCGATTACGAGAAGATCGATTTCTATTAAATGCCTAGTAGTGATGTCTATACAAGGGTAAGTCATTTTTACAACTCTTACAAAGCAAGTTTTATTGGTTTTAACTACATATGTACATATGTACCTAAAAATGATGCTACACCTGCAGCCACTAACTCACACATTTTGTTGTTGCATTCACAAGCTTAACCACTTACAAGCAGAGCAATATTTCTACTAATTTAAGTATGAAGAAAATTAAAGTGTAAACGCATTTACTATGCTCACTCACTCGCTTGTCTGCCAAAAGCTGCTGCCAACTACAGCAGCAGCAACCACAACAACAACAACAACTACACTACCTAGATTGAAAACGATTTATGTTAAAAAAAAGTCATTAACACATACTCGCAAGCAACAAATAGATATTGCTGTTCAATTTACAAGTAGCCGCATTTGAAGGAATTGATTTCAAGTGCAGTGGAGTGGAGTGGAGTCGAGTTGAAGTTGGAGTTAAAGCTGCGCTGGCGATTGAAGTAATTTGTATCGCTGTACGCCAGCAAGCAAAATATTGCCATATTAGCAAGTACGTGTTTATGAGCTTTTAGCGCAAGCGTGCTATTGGCGTTCAAGCGATGTGCTCAGCTTGCTACCAGTTGCCAGTTAGTAGAATTAGTTAATTTATGCCGCATATTGCCACACATCTGGCTGCTGCTGCATTAGTGCTCGCGCGCATAAATCTGCGCAGGCGCAACCAGTGATTTTTTTTGGCAGAGTGCAAGTGGTGGTTTTTGAATACCGAAACGCATTACCCAACACTAATTTTAAATCACTTTATCGTGTGCTGTTTACTGATAAGATTGTCAGTAGATGTTGTTGATCCATAAAAATGTGTTGAATATTAACAGCGAAAGTTGAAAAGTAAAAAACATTAAGTAAAATATAAAAGAAAGAAATAAAAGAAAATGGGATTATTTTCACTATTTATAACTCACGAACAGTCGGTTAATATGCGGAGTGCCTTAGGCTGATTTTTATGATCTTTGATTTGTGGAATTTGTCGTTCCGCCTCCATTGATCTCAACTCACCTCAATTCACCTTAACTTTTCTGACCTAAACTCACCACAATTCCCCCGTACTCACCTTATCTCAACTCACCTTAACTTATCTCAGCTCCTTTGACCTAAACTCACCACAATGCTTCCCTACTCAACTTATCTCAACTCAACTCGTCTCATCTCCTGTAACCTTACCTCACCTCACTTAGTATGGTCACTTTCTTACTAGAAGACTGTCAAATGGATTAGAACAAAAGTTATACTACAAACATTAAGGCAAGTCATCATTCATGGCGGCTCGACGTCTGAGCATAGTGGTTGTAATTCACAAACTGCAGCCTGTCTGGCACTCACCACCTGCAATCCATTCATTTGCTGCTTTATTCATTCATTCATTCATTTACGTATCTATGTTGCAGATAGAGGCGCTCAATTAACTGGACTCACTTACTTAGCGCTAATTACCGCCACGAAAGAGGTGATAATTTATGCAACTAAAGCCACTGCCGCCATAGCTACCGTCAGAGCCAACGCGTCAGCTATCTTACCATTTACAACCGCAAATGCATTTGAAAATCAACTGTAATCGGCTCGGCCAAACGCAACTGCAGCTTATAAATTGGCTAGATGGCTAAGAATGACCGATTGACAGACTTGGAAAACTTGTATTTGTATTGGCTAAGCTGTAGTCTTGCAAAAGATAGAGTTAATAAATAAATTCATTCTGAGAAAAAAGGTTAAGGTATTAAACTCAAGCATTTAGGTGTAAACTAACACAATTTATTTTGCACGCATATATATTTTAAGACAAATAAAACTGCGTCCTATTGCGAAAAACTATACAAAGAAATGTTTGAGTAAAACAGAAAAAACTATCAACAGTTCCTCAAAGCCTGAAAAAGTGCTAAATCCCAAAGCCGCAATGCAATTAAACACAAATGAATACATTAAACATCTCATATTGGTTTATATTATTCAAGTACAGCCCCCTTATAGCCCATCGCCCTCTCATCGAACTAAAATTTTTCCACATTTCCTTAAAATGTTTCTGTTGGCAACTCATTACGGGAATCAGCATGAGCAACATCATCAAATATCATTGAATACTATCCAACTGTGAGCTGCTGCGTTCAGAGCTTTGCCAATGCAGCGCTGACAGCCATGAGATTTCGCTTAATGATTATCTTTGAAGTGTAATACTGATTTACGCGATGGGAGCTTTGTCATGCCATGGAGATGCTTTTTTTCATTATACTCGCACGCATAAGTGAAAATGTTTATTTGTAAGCTTAGTTACAATAATACTACGCTATCTTTCTTTTCTTGATTCTACTGCTCCTATTTTTGCTTAGCGCATCGGTTGAAGGAAGAGGGAGATTGATTAAAACTAACTACAACTGTGAGTTGTTGCTTACGTCCATCTATATCTGTAATTTATTTTTCCGGATTTATCTGATGGATACCTTACACTTTTCAGTATTAAAGTCTCCGTTGTTTTATTGATATGTGCACGCGCATGCGTAGACATACATAAATACATACATTCATACATACTTGTATAGCTGGTTATCAGTATTCTAATTTCCGATATTGGCTGGCATGGTGTGGCGCTTAAAGCCCCCATTTATTTTACAAAATTACGAATTTTTAATTCAAATTAAAAAAAAAACATGGCGTTGGATTACTGTGAGATGCTGCAAGCAGCCTCTCTCTCTCTTCAAATATTCATTAACCGCTGTCTTCATCAGTTAATGCATGTATTCCGATTATAGGCAAGAGCCGCCAACGGATAATCTTAGAATAAACCCGCGAGAAGAAGATCGACGCACACCATCTCTTTGTCGATCTACAATCCACCTGCGATTGCACGGAACGGAATTAACTGTACGCCGTGTCTAAAACTAATACTGTACTGAACATAACAGTTATTGATGAAAACTGTCTTGGAAAAATCCACTATCAAGGAAATGTTCTACAACTAAGTGATACATACCAATCGATTTCTTTTTTCACCGAGACTCAAATTTTGAAAATAAATTTTTATATGCAATTTTTATGCAAAATTTAAAATAATAACAATTATTTTTTTAGTTTTATATTATAAATCCAAAATACCAATTATTTTTTATTTTTATATTATATATCTTAGATAACAGTTATTGAAGACTTTTGTTTGTAAAAATCATCAATAAAAATCAGTCAGTGACTTTTACTTTTAAACGTCATCAATATAAATCAGTCACCGACTTTTATTTTTTAAGTCATTCATATAAAAGTCATTAACATTTTCCGCAGTTAAGATGGTGTTGGGAAACAAAAGTTTACTACGACTTATACAAATGACTTGTAAAAGTATGATTTTAAAAATAGAGGTCAGTGACTGATTCTTATTTATGACTTTTATAAATAAAAGTCTTCGATAACTGTTATTTTAATTTAAAAATCAAAAATAACTGTTATTTGCAGATTATTTAGATAAAAGTCCAAAATAATTGTTGTAATTAAGTAAAAGTAAAAAAATAATTGTTAAAGAGCGATTTTTTCAATAAAAGCAGTAACTGTTACTGTCCCTGGAATTAATCTTTAAATTTAAAAAATTACAAAATAGCTGTAACATATATTCTGCATGCCGTAATTTTTTTAATTTGGTGGCACACTTCTGAAACTTCACAGATGTGTTGTATTTTGTGCCACCATTTATTGCCTCTAATATGAACGTTCTATCCGAAAACTTCCCAAAGTTATTAAACAAAAACAGAAAAAACACAATTAAGGTTGTTTTTTTAAGATATTGAAAAATGAGTAATTACGGTACTTTTTCGTCTAGATAAACATTTTAAGGCTAAAAGTGTTCAAATACTTGATTCATTTTTTATTTAACTAAAGCCGTAACCAACTAAAATTTGTTATTGCTTAAAATGATGTCCGGACTTATAATTCATTTAAATGCAATCAAAAAGGAAATTTTGGGTTTTTATTTAGTTACGGCTTTTAGTATTTCAGCGGCGGTGTGAGTTAGGGCCTTTCTATATTAAGGTAATGATGGGGACACTCATAGATAAGTACATATATACATATATGTATGTATGTATGGTATGTAGAACAGTGTTGACTATAATTTATGAATCATATTTCGTATGCTCAATCATTGCGTTAAGGTGGCCGTTATTAAAATGTTATTAGGTTTCAACACAACAAATGGCAGAACCAATGGTGGATTGGCTGAGCAACGGAATGCGATAGGGCGATGTTAAGCGGCGTGGCGCGACGCGATGGCTGTGTTATTGTAAAGGTGAAAAATGTAATAATTTCATTTCTTTGTAAACAATTTATTTCACGCAGGTGGGTAGAAGGAAATGGAGGATAGACATGCTTACGAAACTAAGTTCATTTATGTACATTTGTATGTCCAAGCAGTTAGATTGCTGGAGCCGCTTATTTTTTCTAGTTCTTATTTAATTTTTCAATTTCGAGTCTTATAGAAAAAATAAGAAAAAAGAAAAAAAAAGAAATTCCAAACTATTATATCAGTTAGCACAGAAAAGAATATAGACCCGCTAGGTATGTATGTGAGTATGGCTTTGTGTTTGTGCACCGAGCGGTATGACCAATCGGGGGCGCAGCGCAGCGCAGCACAGCTGAGTGTTGTGATAAATTACTTTAATTTTCTTGTGATGAGATTTTTCTATGGCGGCGCTGATTGCGCCAGAAAACAAAAGGTGAAAAAAATTGAAAATGACGGGAAAAAATAGAAACATATATCTTCAAGAGCGCAGAGCAGCGCAGGCAGTAAATTAGTTTTTTGGACAGCTCCTTGGCATTATTTTTGGAGATTGGGTTTTCGTGTTCTTTTAGAGGTTTTTATTTATATTTTAGAGCTCTCTGCGTTTTGTTTTTTGTTTTTTTCGTTTTCGGTATTATCAATTACATACAGCATCCCCGCACATTGTAAATCATCGTCACTGGACGCAAGAAATGGCTAACTACGCACATACATACATACAAATGGAATATCAAGTAACTATGTACGAGTATGTCTGGCCAAATGGGTTAGTGTGTTTGTAAGTGCTAATGGCGGCGCTGTTGAAAGAAGTAAATAATCGTATAGTTATTTCTACATAAACACATATGTACACACATGCACACATACCCACATACATATCTACGTACATACATACATATGACACCGTGACAACAATAATGGCGTTGCTCACGTTAATGCGGCTTTTCGAAATTTTTATAGTTTTGTTTTTTTTATATTTTTGTACAACGCTGTTAATCAAGCGTTGCATGCTACTCGGTTATTGAGAACTCGGGCAATCAACTTTGCTTTGCTATGCTTTTGAAGATTTTTTAGGTTTGGGTTTGGGTTTGGGCAGCCGCAGCAAACATGGCTTAATTGAAAATTGACTCCGTTCGTGTTGCGGTGGAAGTTATTAATTTTATTTTTTTTTTTTGGGCTCATATAGCTGCAGATGTATGTACATATTTATATGTAGATGAATATGTAGGTATGTATGCGTAAATTTGTTTTTCTTTTTCTAAAGCAGCTTTTCTGGGAAAGGCGATAATTTTTGATACACAAAAAGTGTAGCTGTAAATTAAGCTTTCTAATTTGTTGCGGTTGTTGTTGTTGTTTGTTGCTTGCTTTCCGTTGAAATAGATTTTTTGATAAGTTGTCGTGGTTGTGAAGGCGTATACACATATGTACGGACTTGTATTTATGTAAGTAAATGCATTTATATACATACATACTTATGTAAGTGCATATGTAGGTAGTTACAATTATGAGGGTATGTACTTAATATACATACATGAATTGCTAGCTACTTACATAAAAAAAAAAACCGGGAAATACTTTGCTGATGACTAATAACGGTGTAGAAATTCGAAAATGCTGTTTTCCGCCATGACTTACTAATTTCTATTTTCCCACGATTTGCATTGTTTTTTTTTTTTGAAATTTCATTTTCCCATGTGAGTTATTGTACTTTCACGGGGTAAATATTTTTTCTATTAGAATCTTAATTTCCTCCAGTTACACATTTTTCATGTAATTTTCATAAAAATGGCTAACAGTAAGGTTGGTAGTTTTTCACTCGATAGATTAAAGGCAGCCGTTTAAACAAAATAATTAAAAAATTTTTTAAATACAGTGGTGGGCCTACAAATAAGGCGCGACATTTTAACATTTTATTTTATATATTTAATATATTTTTTAAGAAAGTGTAGCTCAGTTTAAAAAAAAAAAAACCATGCATTTCGAATTTCAAACTTTGTACAAAAATTAATTTCAAACAATAAAAATTTGTGGAATATATGTGGGTACGCAGTTTGATAGCCCATTAAGTTTAGTATAATAAAGTGCATTTTTTTATGCTGACGATGATGTGAATTTTCCCATACAAAGTAGTAAGCTTGAAAATTATTTTATATGGAAGAAAATAAGCAACACCTTCAACAAGAAAAACTGCCAAAAATCAACGGTAAGTCCTAGCTGCTTTAAACTTGTACTTTGTTATACCAAATTTAATGGACTAAAAAAATGCATAGCTTGAAGTTTTGTTTCTGAATAAAAAGTTTGAAATTTCGATGATGAAAGTTTGTTGAAATTAGACGAAATTAAATTTTGATTTGCATAGTTTTTGTAATATAGTGGAAGTCATCGCCTGCTTTCTGAGACTTGCGGGGAGCATGCTCCCTCAATTTTAACCTATAAGCACCGGTTCCGAAGTTTCAAAAATTGGTGATTTTGACACAACCCATCAAGGTTTGTAGACGCCGAATTGGAGGCCATTTTTTTACGAATACCCTCGCTATACCCAAGAACAACTTACGGAAATGTTAAACGTGACTCCACAATTTATTTAATTGTGACTAAAAGCCATTGGTATAATCCAGAAAGTCGAAAACTTTCGAATGACGTACTATACCTCTTTCCGAAATTCTAGTCGAATGGAACAAAGCGAAGGCATATGTTAAGCACGGCAAATCTGCATCACCGACGTCAAAACTAAATTTCCAGGCATAAATTGGATGAATACTTTTTAGTGTATCAGTTTTATTAGCGCGGAAAAAGGCATACCTAGCGAAGGTTAATACTTATAATGTAATTTTAACAATTTTTGAAAGCAAAATTTCAAAATCGAGAAAAATCCTCTTAAACTTACCAAAATTAATGAGGCCAACGAAAGCAAACACGCACACGAACGTAATGAAATAACCATATGTAGAAGAGCTGGTCTGCTCTTGTATTGAATAATTGGCAGAACTTGGCGAAGGAGAGAATCAGCCTAAACTGACAAACGATGCTAGTGCCAAATAAGGAAAAAACATGCTGCAGATTTTTATTGGACCTACTACATAAGTAGGTACTTAAGTAATTATAAGCCGATGTCCACAATTGTTCACTTGTTGTTCCTATAGAATTAATTTTCCTATTGAATTTGTTAAATAAAAAGTAGAGCAAAAGTAATTAAGTCAAGGCAAAATTCATTGATACAATCTCAGTGTTTTGCATGCACAATCAACATTTCCCTTTAGAAATTTTAGTAAATTTTCTACGGCAATAATCATTGATACCTTATTTTATTTCGCTTTCTCTAACAAACAAATGCCTCAGCCACCCAAGTAGCTGACGAGGTAGCAATTTCCTTCAATTACCAGCAATTATACGTTGCAAGCTTTGCCCAAAAAAAAAACGTTTATTTAAATAATTAACACTAATGAACAGCAATAAAACTGCCACACGCCGGCAATTAAAATCAATGTCAGCAACATTGTATTACCAAACACATTGGCCCTGACTAGAAATAGCGCTGGAAATGCGCGCTTTCTCCAAACAAAAAAAAAAAAAGAGATTAATAAGAATGAAGAAACAAATGGAAAATTGTTGGCAAATTTCCCAATGTAATAGCGGCAAATAAAATTTTATTGCTCCAGTACTTTTTCCATTTTGTTATGCTGCTGTTGGTGGTGCTGCTGTTGGTGCTGCAGTCAAGGCCAAATGGACAAACTAATTGCGCTACTCAATTGTAAAAGTCAAGGACGTTTCGCAGCCAAAAATAAAAATTTATTTGGGTAAATAAAAAAGCGAGCTGCCAAAGGATGCGTGGGCAATCAATTGGAAGGACGATTGGATGAATATGCAGTTGCATGTGTATCTACATATATTTGTAAGTAAACATGCATTGAGTGTCAGCAAGTAATTCACAACTGCTTCTGCAGCAGTTAAACTCACAGTTAGTGCGCCGTGAATGTATACTGCAAGCCACTGCTGTGTCAATTTTAAATCGTTGTCCTTCATTTGTTATGCAGACAATTTGTTTGCCTTCTATCCATGCATGTGGGTGTTTGTGTGTGTGTGCTGCCAAACCGCAACATTAAAGTCGAAAAGTCACCTGCAAGGCGTAGTGGTACTCTTGCTGCTGTTGCAAATCTGTTTGCACCAGAACATAGCGCAGTGTCCTGGCGCGCAGGCTGCTTAGGTGTAGTAAATATGTATGTGCGCGAGAAACAGCTGCCGTGCCTATGTAGTACTCATCAGCTTGCAGCTACTTTGAAAATCTGCTTACCTAAGTTATTTTAGCTAAACCAATAACCCTCCTAAATGCACTTCGATATGTATATTAGCGTGCATCGCCAAAAAAAGTTGTGATTTGTTGAACAGATTTATAAAATTTATTGTTTTTCAAAACTTCCGCCTAAATACTACGGAAATATATTGAGATGAATGTAAGCTCATTATTTTGATTTCGATGATAAACTTTTTAAAAAATTTTATGCAGACCATTTAAGCATTTTTTATCTGAGTTGATTTTTTTAGAAAAAATATTTTTGAAAACCAACACCCAAATTCATAAAAAATAAAAAGACTTTAATTGATTAAGTTGTTTTTTTTTGAAAAAAATATTTTTAAAAACCAACACCCAAATTGATTAAAAAAATAAAAAAGACTTTAGTTGATTTATAAATCAATTTTTTTTTATGAAAATGTCACTTTATAGAGCTTTTTAAATCTCTTTTATTTTTTATGTATAAGGCCATAATTATTCATATTTATATAAACTTGAATTATGGAGGTATTTCCAAATGGGTCCAGCTCCCGCAAATCCTAACACTTTGCCGATATATTTTGTCGGCAGTCGGAAAATATAATAAGTTTTATATTTCCGATGGAAAAAGAATCGGTATTCGTACTTTTTTGTATGAAGAGTGATGCACCCTAATGTATGTACATATGCATGTGTGTGCATTTCAATTTAGAAAACCTCATTTCATCTTCTCACAAATTTTAAAATTTTTCCTCGCCGACTGTGCGTTTCGGTCACACTTTGCGGTTTAATCGATTTTAGAGATTTTTCTTCAGCGCATTTACTCGCCATGCAGCGTGCCGCCTCCTAAGACGCGCAAAACAGTTCGAAATATGAAAATATTTACAAAACAATACACAAAAGTCAACGACTCAAAAAAAAAAAAACAAAGCAGCGTGACCCACAAATGGTGTAATATTGGAAATTCGTTTCACACCTTTGTTTAGCAGCGGTTTGATTTGTGTAAATGCGATAATATTTACCAACTTTGCACAATTTTAAGCGGATTTGGCAGTTATGGAATTCTAGATTTGATTTTTTTCCATGCTTAGTATAAGCTGACAAGAATCCTCTTTGCTTTTCTAGGCAGCTTATCTCGCAAAAATACGTTTAAGTTCAAAAAGAGGCTAGTTAATACGGCCACACACATACATATGCAGACATCATATTTATCTTCAAATTCACTGATAATCGAGATTATTTGTTTCAAGTCTGACTGTTGAAAAATTCTCGGAAAATTTGTTTACACCAATTTACACGGGCTTGGAGTAATTCACTTCTTAATCGCTTAATACTCTTAGGGCCGATATCTCCATATCATAACATTTAAAACTTTCAAATATTTGGTAGGCAACATATTTCGAAGAAGCGAAACTTTGAACACCAAGTTTTGATCAAACGTCTGTTGTAATCTCGCTCTTTCAGTGAATGTCGGGAGGGCCACATTCCTCTTTCCAGAGTTTTTTTAAGTAAAAATAACATGCCGTAGCCAGGTAAGCGCAGAGGGGGACTCGAGCCCCGCTCCCCCATCTAACTTTCAAGTTTTCCCTATATATAAAGAATAGTACCCTGAAATGCCAGCTTAAGGGGTCGAGCCGGTATGAAATTTAAACCTTTTTCCGCTATATTCTAAAAACACTCAGGCAAAAAATGACCAACTTAATATGGCAAAATTTTGTTTACACCCAAGCGGAAGAAAGATGGAGTCAAAGCACGACTAGTCGAATTTCCAGGCAGACTTGACCTAAATGGGACCGGAGGCGGTCACGAAGGGTTTACTCTCTTAGAAGAGAGGATATATCTAACGTCGTTGGGGCCCTAACCGGGCCCTGCTTGATAGGTAAACATGCAGAAAGGCTCGGGGTGCCTTTTCGTAGATGTTGCAGAATCTGCAAGGACGACGAAGAGGATTAAACAGTCTTGCATCTCCTGTGTAAATGCCCTGCAATGTGCAGAAGCAGGCTGCGTCATCTGGGTTTACCATTCCTGGCCGACCTTAGGGAGGTTTCAAATACCGATGCGAGGTGCCTGATGAGATTCGTCAGCGACACGATGTGGTTCAATGGGGAGGATAATTGAACGGTGTCAACTGTGGTAACACAATGGGCCTTCTATCTATGGCCTAAGTATGCCGCTAGGGCGGCAGCCACTTCTACCTACCCACCTAATATGGCCATAAAAAAATTTACCTGAGAATGCAAAAAGATTTGGAGGTTTTAATATATGAGTCCAGATTCTTTGTCCTGGGTTGGAATCATTCCGCCACTAGACTATGATTCTAAAATCGTTGCACAGTGTAATCAAGGAGGTTGTCGCGCTCCTGGCCTTTGAGTCGCTTTGACTGCAAGCCCATTCACCGACACAGAAAGTCTTGAAATGGTTTGTTTTTCTCCTTATCGCGGCGTGATACTAGTCAAGATATCCAAATGGAACTCACATTCCACGTAACCCTATGTAAGCTCCAGAGCCTGGTTTGTATACCCATAACGGCGGCTATGCCCATGTGCCTGACTGAGCCGCTTGAAGTCATCACAGGCCTACCGCCTCTAGCTACACTTCTAGAACAATAGACCTGCTAGAGCGCTCTGGGACTGCCGATCTTAAGTAGCTTGAAAAGTGGGGACTTGAAAGGACATTTTTATGACCTAAAACTATTGCTAAATGATCTCATAGTCAAACTCACAGACTTAATGCTGCCGAAGTACAAAACCCTACAAAGTGAGAATAACTGAAAGGGATACCTGTTAAACGATAATTCCCATGTGCATCGAGGGATCTCAAATTTGGTACACTGAGGGATCCAAACTTGTGGGCCTGAATATCTTCACAGGAGTATTAATAGGGCAACAATAAACATCATGTTAAATAAACAGACAGTGGTGTCAAAGCTTATAGACAGTTGCAAAATAGCGCTGGAAAAACTAGGAATCAACCACTGAGTTACATTGTGGTGGATTCCGTGCCATTGAGTGTTTAGATGGTAATGAAAGGGCTAACAGCCTAGTGAAATGAGGTACCCCAGGGGAAGTCTAATTTGCCCTCAGAATTACTGTGGAGGATACACGACTGAGCTTCTAAGGAGAAGGATGAACTCAATGGTGTATTACAAAGGGCAATTAGAAAGAGCCATAACTCTCTCTCTCGCAGAATATCTGAGCTGCTGCTAAATCTTAGCAGAATGGGTTTAAAAACTCTCACCGGGTAATTAACAGGACACTGCAGGCTTAGGACCATTTAAACAAAATGGAACTGTCTGTGGAGACGAACTGTAGGTTTTGTGGGCTGGACATAAGTTTAATTTTTTTGGGCTTGGGGATATAAGTAATGTAATTATCACAAATATGGAAATAAACCCAAGCGAATTATTTTATTTTATTACCTTAACCGACTAATTTTTTGCTAAGGAAAAAATGAAAAAATCAACACATCAATGTTAGCAATGCGTCATAAATCTTCATTAAATTCAGTAAAATTTTTTTGGTAGCCAAATAAATTCTAAGCATTTAAATATTATTAAAATAAAAAAAGTGAATGCTAAAATAAAAACATAGTCAAAAGTACATAAATAAGCAAATAGAAAAAATCTTGTTTAACTTTTCATATACATATTTAAACTTGAATATAGCATACTTATAAGTACATATGTATATATGTACATACGTACATGTTTAGTAAAAGAAAAATAGCAGCCACAATCCTGCGCTAACTAAGCAGATTAAAATCATTGCTGTTGTTTCTGTTCTTGCTGCGGCTACTATCAACAGTACAACTATCCGAGTAGTGCTGCTGCCTACAACATGGCTAACAAAATCAACATGGCCATGACCATTGGCAATAAGCACTAACAAAGCCAATGCAAAATTGGTTAGTGATTTTTTCGATGCCTACCTGGCTACCTGGCACAACCGTACATCCCAGCTAAACGCGTAGTATGCAAACTGCTAATGGTTATTGTAAAGCTGTTAAGCTGTTGGTGGTTGCTAGTCTGTTTTTTTTTGCTTTTTTAATTTTTGTTCTTTTTCCGTAGTCTCCAACTCGGAACACGACTGCTGAGTGTCATTGACAGTGTAATCATTAATTTACTTTACGATGCGAGCGTTGAGTTTAATTAAAAGCGCAAGTTTTGGTATTGGTTTTCTTTTTGTTCTTTGAAGATTGCTTTGTGCTCGAAATGTATTTTGCCTGCCATTTTTTTCTTGACATTTTTTATTTTATTTTTGGGTACCTTCCTTTTTATATGTATGTGTTTCCCATCTGCTGTGTTATCTTGCTGTTATTTATTTTTTCCAACTTACATTCTACACATTTCGTTCGATCGCAAAACATAATGAACTCATTAAGCTTAATTAACGGTTTGGCCCGGCTTGTAAGTTAATGCGAAATGCCTGTGATTGAGTTGAAAACGTGAGATGGCATGAAGTGGTTGACTTGTATGTATATGTGCCTGTATGTTAATTAAGTTTAAAATAGTACAAATGAATTAATACAAAAAAGTTCTTAGGCAAAATGGCTGCGGGTTAGATTTAAAGCTACGGAATTAGGCACACAGAAGAACTTGCTGCATTATTGTTGAGCCTATTGATGAAGTCGTCGCTTTTGCTACGGTTTTTCCAAACAATTTTTACGCTTTAAATTTAAAATTTACATTAATTAATTTCTTTGTTACGCATTTAGTTTTAAAATTCTAATATATGTACTTCTATTAGGGTTTTTAAGAGAAACTAGTTTCTGCCGTTAGCAAGTTCGTTGCTTAGCTCTTTTGTTTGTTGCGAGGGAATGTAAAAGCTATGCCTATTTTGAGATGCCCTCAGACTGAGAGTTGGTTTTTTAAGATTTTTTTATTAAGTATCATTATAAAAAGCATACATCTTTTTCACTATTCCTTATATTCGTGTTCTTATTTAGCGCTGTAACCGTATAAGTGGTTTTGGTATTTTTCGTTATACATAATACATCCATAAGAATATGTGTCAAAAACAATACAAAAAGCTAAAATATTCGACACCAATACTTCGTTATCGATCAAATCAAGTATCGAAAATAGTGTCAAAATCGAATTTTGCTTTTTTTGGAAAAAAAAAAATACCCAGCAGAAAATTCTCCCCTAATTCCGTCAGCGCCCTGGTACCTCTAGTAAGAAAAATACTCTGGTTATAAACAAGTTTCCTTAACTAATATCTGTCGAAACAGAGCCCAAATCAGTTCGTTCTGGGACTTGTTAGATTATTTCAATAATGCCTCTGTTCATCATGCACTGGCCATAAGATATTAGACTTTGACAGGGATAAGTCAAGACAATTCCTTGAATGAATAACTATCCATCTGTTGGGTACGCTGCCTTCAATAGAGAATACCATTTACCAAACACTTTGTACTTAACTTACATACATACTTTAGGAATATGTATTTACATACATACCTACTTTCACAGGACCAAATACTTACTGCGTAGAAAATTCCTCAAATAATTTTACAGTGCTATATACACATATATACTTTTAGCGACTGTAAAAATCTGTTCAAATATAGGAGGCTGCGCTTTATTACCGTTCTAAGTCTTTAATGTCGAAAAAAATTAAATCTGAAAATAACGGCTACAATGCTATTGTAAAAAAAAATAATCAAAAATAAGGATTAAAGAGTTAATTGAAATAAAAAAAGTTAAAAAATAACTTTTAAACTATGAATTTACTATAACGATCCCGGGTATTTATGGTAAATAGTACTTAGTGTTTATGGCTTCATTAAAGACCGCATAAATGTAGTATCGTTAATCCCGTTAAAGGTCCTTAAAATACGCGAAAAATCCCATAGGCCCCCCTAAAATCTAAAATAATAGTGGCAGAGAAAATTCCCAAAGCTCTTAAAAACACAAAGAGTCCCGAAACATTCCAAAAAGTGTTAATAAAAAAATCACGAAGCATTCCTTACATTTTAGTCTCTAAAATAAAAGAGCAAAAATCACCGTGATTTTCTTTCTTTTCATTAAAACTTAAGTGCTAAAGTATTTAGTGATGTATTTCGGAACGAATTTCCGACATCACCTGGTAAGTTTGATTTAGGGCCAAAACGGTTACAAATAAATATTAAGTACACCGTGCGACTGAAATCAAAAAAAAAATAAATCAAAACACACGAAAGAATTGATATACTCACGAAACTATGGGCCAAATATTGTAAAACTGCGTTTTTAGTTTTTCACTATGACGCCCGGATTTTTTTCAAAGGTATTCTAAGTACAGTTTATAGATATTTAATTTATTAAAAATATTAAAATTATTTCACTTCTGACTCTAACACTGGCCAAAAACTAACGACTTTCCCTTTCGCGTTTCATTCCTCAATTACCACTCTATCTTGATGTTATTTAGAAACGAAATTTTCGGTGATGTTTTAAGTAAAGTTTCGCTTTCATAAATAAAATAATTATAGTAATCATTTAAGGCATAAGGCTTTTTTAAATTCTTCAAAAGAAAGTAGAAACAAGTGAAAACAGTTAAAAAAAAAATTAATTCCCAGAAAGTGATTTTCTCCTTCCATTATTTGGTTGCCGACTTACATATATATTCACAATGTTTTCGAAAACATAAAATTTCTTGGAACGCCATTAGTATCTAATTTTCTAGTATTAGTTTATGCGATATTAAGATATTAACCAGCAATATAGGATAATACAAACTAAAACGCCATTAACATTCGCATCGGCAAATTAGCTGCTAGTTAAAAGTTGAAATTGGAAAATTAGACAAAATTGTGAACAACTAATTGTCAGTTCACAAATTGAGCTTTGGCATTGCAATTAAGTGCTGTTGGCTTTAAGTGAGCCAACAAGTTAAATTAATCATAACAAATGAGTTTGAGTGTTGCCAGTACGGCCAGCTAATCAACAACTCAAAAGTGGCCATACAGGAGAGATGCTGAACGATTTGCCAAGCGTCAAGTATTTGTTGTTATTTAAGTGCGCGCGGTTTCTGCACTTTCTCGTAGCAAAAATTTTATTATTAGTCAAAAGCAAGTTCCATATGAATGTCCATTACTTAAGTGTGTGTGTGTGTGTGTGTGTGTGTGTCTTTATTTTCACATGTATTTACTTGTTAATTACAAACGTTTAGTCAGCTGATTATTAATTGTTTAAACGTCTGGCGTTAATAGTT
>NW_016160249.1:57163-67703 GCF_001687245.7 Rhagoletis zephyria | reverse complement strand
TATGCTTTATTTTGGAAGTACGCGAAGATCGGGGATGGAATGAAGCCCGCTAAGTATAGGAAATAGTAGTAGATTTCCTACATTTTAGTTAACTTGTGGAACAACAGAAAATGATTTTTTTTTTTGCAATATATTCAGTAAAATAATCTTTTGCATTTTTTTAACGATTTATTAAGTGAGACGATTTTGGTGTTAAGATTAGATTTGAGTTAAACGCATTTTTTATATTTCCAAAATTGTGTTAGCAAATCTTAAATGAAAATACATAATCATTAATACATACATACATATGTACATTATTTACACTCAAGTTTTAAACATAATAACTTTATAATAAAATAAATATAAAGAAATTGAGGTTAAATGGTGAATGGCGACCAAAAGCTATGCAGTAATGCCAACTTGTCCGTGTATCTAAAAGATTTCGTACTTTTATACACACATATTTAAACTCGCAGTAAAATATAAAGTAGTTTTTCAAAGGGGCAATTTGGACGGTGTTCAACATGGCTGATTTAGAGTGGGAAGTTGCCAACGTACAACACCTTTCATAATTGCATTATGAGTCAGATTTACCACTTTCACTCCGTTGCATTTCTTAAAGTTTTATTTATAAAAATTTAAAAAATCCAAAAAATTTTCATAAAAGAAATCGTATACAAACACGAATTTTCTAAAAAGTCACGAAGAAACCTAATACTAAAATACTAAAATGGAGTATTTTTAATACTACTTATTTCAATTAAAAAAAATAATAATTGTATAAAAATGAGCCTCGGCAACACTACAAATAAAGTGCCGATTATGTCAAAATTACCACAACCTTTTTTGTATTACTACACCATGCATAACAGCAAAATATTCTATATTATTAAATTTAAATGGGGTCGAATTTGTTGCGCTTGATTTTATTTGATTGTAAAAGGAATTGGATAGGCAGCGGGACAGGTTATATATTTCTTGCTTCCTTTTTTATAATTTATCTAGTCCCGATATCATAATATGTGACCTGGTCTACGAAAAGGGAGCTTACGTGCGAAAACTAGTTTTCTGTGAAAAAGCTGTTAAAAGTAAGCAACTCGTTTCGTCAGTTTCTCATTATCTCGTTAATTGTTCTCCGCGCCGGACGTCCAGTAAGTATTGTTGTTGGTCCAGTAAGTGTTGTTGTTGGTCCAGTAAGTGTTGTTGTTGGTCGGAATATTATTATAGTTTTATTATTATTATTATTATTATTATTATTATTATTTTTAGTACACTTCTAAGCAAGTTAGGATTTTCTGCTTTTCACCACGTGAAAAAGCATCTCATCTTCCATCCGAATCAACCAAAAAGTGAAAATTGATTTTTTGACACCTAAGCCCCCTTTCCGTAGACCAGGTCACATATACATATGTATGTTCATACGTGTTTGTTTTCTATATTTTTCTCATATATGTAATACTCCTATATTGGCAGTAAGAGCTAGTACCGTCCGAAAACACTACAGTACAGATATATCAATAAACACGTACGAAAGAAAAGGAACACATACGTTTATAAATAAACATGTACACNCTCCTAATTCCCACTGCTCAAGTACACAATACATTGACAAAAACAGTACTAGACTGTCTCGCTTTGATTTCGGAATGCTTACACATTGAGATGTTAGCTTACTATCAATATAGAAGTATTACATATATGATTTTTCTTAAAGTTCGAAAAAGAAATGAATAAAGTCTTAAAACTACTCAAGTAGAACACTGATGTATAACTTGGTGTGAATTTACGAATTTTCGTATAAATCTGATTAATGGTTCCGAATTTCACAAATTTAAGGTATCCAGTGGATACTATCCACACATCTACGCGATTCTGTCGCAACGAATCCGCACCGTTTTTGATGCTACAGACGTAACTGCTTCGAAAACGCAAGTACGCACACATCTGTGCGATTTTATCGCAGTAAAAACTGTCAATTTATAGTCAAACAAAAAATATTTTTCAACAAAAATAAAATTCTTAACTTTTCTACATCAAATATGTTTTGTTTTCTTACGTTCAATTTTGTTTTAATATTGTAAAATCCTTCTATTGACCTTTTTCGTCCTCAAAATGCGGCAATCTGCGATTTCGGCACGACGAAAAGAAGAACTGTGAATATTCGAATAAATCGCTGCAGTAGAATCGTATTAGTGTGTGGTTCCTTATTTAAAACTATGGTCGGCATTGTTGTAATTTTTGTCAGAACAGATTCGCACCGACAGAATCNCCTCAAAATGCGGCAATCTGCGATTTCGGCACGACGAAAAGAAGAACTGTGAATGTTCGAATAAATCGCTGCAGTAGAATCGTATTAGTGTGTGGTTCCTTATTTAAAACTAAGTCAAATATCGATGGCACTGAGCTATGTTCTTCACCTCAACTGGTTGAAAGCGATAAATGTATTCTGTCTTGAACGCCTTGCGATGAACTGTCTTAACTTTGTACTTACTNCAACACGTTATACACTAGTGTGCTACTTGAGTATGAGGGAGGAGGCATGATTGCAGCCTCGAAGCTCATATATTTTTCAATTACAAATTTTTCCCAAATGTCAAAAAAAATATCGGACAAACTAAACCTTTTTCATCGGGAACAGTCAAATATCGATGGCACTGAGCTATGTTCTTCACCTCAACTGGTTGAAAGCGATAAATTTATTCTGTCTTGAACGCCTTGCGATGAACTGTCTTAACTTTGTACTTACTCAGCCAAGCACAGTTATTTAGCTATTAAGTTTTGACGTGGTATATATGTAAGTAAAAAATTTAAGGAACGAAACCAAAAAAAATTCATACATTTAATTGAAAAAGCTATAAATTTAAGATATCTACAAAGATCGCTTTGCAATAAATAAGCTGTTAATTCCCTTCCATCTTCATTAATGTATGCTGCATCTCGCTCTAAATCAAAACCGGTTAACATAGGTAAAAGTTGATTACATACACCCTGAAAAAAGTCAGCTAAAAATATTTCTCTCAACATGATTTGGTAATTGAGAGATATATATTTAGCTTATTTTTTTTTAGGGTGTATATTTTCATATATATGTTAGTGTTTGGCCGAGCTTCTCCTCCGATTTGTGGCGTGCGCCTTGATGTTGTCACACAANTATATATTTAGCTTATTTTTTTTAGGGTGTATATTTTCTTATGTAAAAATAATAGAAAATAATAGATTGGCCCTCACACATATGTTAGTGTTTGGCCGAGCTTCTCCTCCGATTTGTGGCGTGCGCCTTGATGTTGTCACACAAAGCGGAGGGACCTACAGTTTTACGCCGACTCCGAACGGTAGTCCAGTACCAGGTAGAAATTATACGTACGAGGTAAAATTTTTTGATTTCATAAATGGCTTTCACGTCTCACAGGTTTTTCGACTATTCGGCGTTAATGATGAATCAATGGTGGTCCCTTGTAAACAAAAGTGTTATTTTTACGGCCATCACAATTTGCCGTTTCTGACAAGATTCNGTACACCACAGCGGCCGACAGATTTTCATATGTAGATACATACTATTAAAAAGATTCTATTAAAAAAATGCGTTTGCATTTTATAATAGAACTCAACAAATATTTCATTTATAAATGAACGGCAGAAAATGAAAACATAATTATTTCGGCTTTACCAGGTAGAAATTATACGTACGAGGTTAAATTTTTTGATTTCATAAATGGCTTTCACATCTCATAGGTTTTTCGACTATTCCGCGTTAATGATGAATCAATGGTGGTCCCTTGTAAAAAAAAGTGTTATTTTTACGGCCATCACAATTTGCCGTTTCTGACAAGATTCAGCTACGACAGGTTTCACTGGAATCGAAAAATCAATTAAAGGTTTCCGAGAAAATTTTTTTGAAGCAAAGGTTTTTCAATGAAAGGGGGAAACTAAGTTCGATTGATTAACTTAGTGGTTCCCAACTATTTCCAGGTGGTAACCCACCTTTCCCTATCGTAATACCTCCACGGTCATCGGTCCACGGTGGAGTAAAATACTTTGTATCGCATCCATTCCTTATGTATATATAATTTACCATTAAATATTGCAAATATGTATACAATAGACTGGCCCTTAAGAATGAATTTCAAACCGCCGGGCAGAAAAAGTTTCCTTTTAGCCTTAATGGTTCCAATAAAAAATTTTATGGCGTTCGGATAGGATTTAGTGCGTACGTAAAATATAGAAAAAGTGTGTAAAATATAGGAAAAATAGGTTGTTTTATTTCCAATAGCATAAAACGAAATCTTTCCGTATTTCCTGATTTATATTGAAATTCTATCTAGACAGCTATCAAAGTCCAAAATCAATTGATAATTGAGAAAGTTGCAGAAATACTATTAGGCAAACAAATTCATACACGTTGGATATGATTACACCGTGCGATAAAACCAAAAATTTCAAAGCACTTAAAACAATCAATATACTCACGAGGCCATGGGCCAGATTTAGTGAAACTGGGTTTTTTGTTTTTCTCTCTGACGTCAGGATTTTTCAAAGGGACTTTCAAAAATATCATTGATCCAAAAAATTATTTTAAAAAAGGCCAAAAAGACCAAATAAAAGTGAAAATTCTGTCGAATTAAATTAATGTCCTTTAAGTAATTTAATTTTTTCGAAATTCGAGGATTATATTAGTCTCTCCGCATCTCTCTGCATCTAATATGCTCTGGTATGAGTTCAACCTGCTGCAGCAGCCAGAGCAAAGTTGCGCTATTGTGGTCCGAGTCTCCCGAGGCAGACGAAGCTCCATCTCGTCCACATCAAGTAGTTGTGTGCCCAGAACGGCATTCACAGGTCTGGAGTCTACGTAACTTGAGGCTGACTCCCTGAGAATGCCGCTCAGAGCCTGTCGATATGCTGACGGCTCCAGAGGTTGCTTTCGTCCCTTAGTTCGTATAGATGCCTTCTGACATGCCTTGGCGAGGACTGCTCTGCAAGCAAGTTTCGGTCCGGGTGTTCACGTCTGTGGGACCCTACTAGGATTGCTTGCAGAGTATTGTGTTGTGCTCCATTATGGGAAGCATTTGCGCCTCGTGATGCAAGTGGGGTTCTGGCGACATCAGAAGACATCTATGTAGTCGCTGTCCGAAGTGCTGTGTTTTGTGCTGTATGCAGCTTTATTCACAGCGTCCTACTGGTCCCCGGCGACCACACTAGAGCTGCGTAATTTAGAACCGGCCGGTCAATTGCCTTGTATGTTGCCAGCAACGTTTATTTGTCTTTGTCCCAGGTACTGCCGGCTAGCGACTTGAGCACCTTGTTGCGACTCTGTACTTTATTGACAATTGCGGTTGTATGCGCAGAGAAGGAGAGCAGACTGTCCTTAGTTACTCCGAGTATTTTTGGGTTATCCACCGTCGGAATTGGTGTGTCATCAACGTGAATACCCAGTGGTAGGGGAGAGACGCCATTATCGAGCAATCATCAGCGTAAGAGACAATCGAGACATACATTCATTACCACAACAGCCGGTTCTACGTACCGGAATGACTCGGGTTTTACCCAACCAAGCGCTGTTGTTTCGGCGATCTAACCCTGTTTAGGTCGATGAAATATCTTCATACAATTATTATTGCATCGCGATATAGTATAGTATGTACTTTTTACTATAGTATATTTGGTCTTAAATAGGCAGTCCTCGATAAACTTTGTTACTCATTAAAGAGATATGAATGTGTTATAAATATATTCGCAGTAGCAATTACGAACAAAGGACATGTGTATGTACATATGTATGTATGTGTGTAAATATGTGAACATACATACATACATACATACATACATATTTACCCCCCAGGATGTTTAAAAATAAAACAATGCTATAAAATTGTTCTCGAGCTGAAAACAGTGGACAGAGCCCGTATAAATGTATTGACCGTATGCACAAATGTACAATCTTATGTGCATACATATGTATTCATGTACATAATATATGTATGTATGTACATATAAGAATAAGCAAAGTTTTACGAATGCACGTTTTCTTCTCAAGTATGCCTGTGAAATGCTCTTTAAATGCGCATTTTAAAGCAATCGAACGACGAAATTTGATACTCTTCATAAAGAGGAATCATTTGGACAAACTAAGTACTTAGTACAAATAAAAAATACTATCAAATGAAGAAGTAAATACTCTAAACCAAACAAATACAACTAAGTGCAAAATATTAGTAGCGCCATATGCAAATTTCTTTCTCATTTATGTATAGCAGGGTCTGGATTTAAGCCCCGTTCAACCCAACATGAAAAAATAAAAAAACAAACACGTTTTTGTTTCTAATAGCGATCGTCGCTCGGCAGGCAATGGCAAACCTCCGAGCTTTAATGAAAACAGCTTCTCATAAAAATACAATCGCTTTTCGGTGTCGGCGTACAACTGTAGGTATCTCCTCTTTGTGTGAGAACATCAAGGTCCACGCCACAAATCGGAGGAGAAGCTCGGCTAAATACTAATGATAGGTATTTTACAGCTAAGCAATGGGCGCATAAGAAACTCAAAACTTCAAGATACCTATATATGTATATATAATACGCGAAGGGATTTTTGTCCAGGACCAAAGATCCGCACCGCTCGCTCGATTTTCAGAAATGGGGTATCAATTAAAGCGCTTGGCTTGTAGATGTGTCACAATAAGGATGTTAAACGAAAGAGTGTAAAGAACTCTTTAGTTTGAATAGCAAGAATATTTTTGAGGTGCTGGAAGAGGGTAGCCACCTGTTTAAAAAGTTAAATTATTGACGGAGTTAAATGAATCATTAGAATATAGGTATCAATCAAATGGGGTATGAAACATCTTTATTTTTGAACTATATTTAGCGGGGTTGCAACATGTTTAAAAAATTAAATTCAACTTAATTCATCAGTTAATTAAAAAATATCTATCGCAATTTGAGACGAAGCAGAGTTAACAAGGTTTTACTTTTCAAGAGGGAGAGGGAGAATTATGAGTTTTAAAAATACGGGAGTCAAACGAATGAATATTAAGAAATCTTTAGTTTGAACATTTGGAAAGTTTTAAGAGGGTTGCCACGTGTTTGATCAATCAAATTCAACTTAGTTCATCAGTTTATTAAAATACAAGTGTATCACAATGTCAGACGAAAGAGATTTAAGAAGTTTGTAGTTCTAAAATACTTTTGAAGAGGGCTGCCACCTGTTTCAAAAGTCGAATTTAATTAAGTTATACACAACAATTTTTATGAAAGATCAAGATATGGATGTCACTAAAAAAAAGTTTTTTAAAACGGTTTTGTTTGAAAATATCTTTGATTGACACTTTTCGAAGAGGGTCGGTAACGTCAGAAAACGGCCCTTAATCTTTGCAAATACTTAAAAGCCAATTAAAAAAGGTTAACGTTAAACAGTTCAAACTTACTGCGCAACACCGAATCTGAACGAAATCAATAGGTAATCCACAGTTAACAGCAGTGACTGCATTATGTACATATGTCAATATAATATGATTATAAAGGATTTATTTTCGTTCGATTTATTTTTCCATACGTATACACATTTGTATAGGAAAAACTCATAAGCTAGGGCAACTTGCGCAAACTGTCTTCATCTAAGTCTCAAGCTTGAAAATTTGTAGCAAATTTTCAAACAGTTAATCACAACTACGTAAAAATTTTGCCAATGCCACTCAATTGTTCAGCGCACACACATAAACGTACACATGAATGCAGTTAATGCACCACCATTTAAATAAATGCTTGTAAAATGTTTTCTATTCGCCCACTACCGCAATTTCCGTTGCAGAGAGTCTCTACCCGTTGTAATTGTAACCGAAAATTTTGCAAAAGAAAAACAAACCCATACGCGCGGAGACAAAAAGTATCAGCCCAATTAAAATTTTATTATACGCCAATTTTTCACGCACAAGCGAAAATTCGCACTTTTACCGGTACAAAAGTCGAAAATTTTGCTAATTCACAAAGAAAGAAATAAACGAAATATTGAAGACACAACAAATTTTTCATCGCTAATAAACAAAATTTTTGTTGACACAAGGAATATAAAAATTTGAATGGAAATTAAATTGCCAAAAGGCGGTAAAAAATATGAAATGAAATAAAAAACAAAATTAATAATCGCATAACCAACTACGATATTTGCATATACATATGTAGTAGAACAAGCACAATGAATTACGGCATTCATCTACGGAAAGAAATGGGATGGGTTCAAAGCATGATGAAATTATACTTTCACCATGGGTTCAAAGTAGTGCCGAAGTAATACATAGAAAGAGTGCATCCAACTTAGCCAAATGAAATATGCATAGATATGTATGAACTTCACTAGCGCATTTCAAGGTCATTGAGCTACCTTTATTGGTTACAGAATAAAATTGAAAATTGGTAAAGATATTACAAATACCAAGAGGAAAAAACTGCCGTTTTCTGCGATGGAATTTTTTCCCCATACAAAGCTTGTACCACTCTAATGTATGTACACTTGTATTTATGTCCTGGAATTTAGCAAACAATACTTTTCCAGCTTTGGGTTGAACGGTATCTACAACACTGCCTCTATGTTCACTTACATCAATGAACGAATTGCAATAATTCGCATCGAAGTGAAATTTAATAGCATAAGCTAAAACATATTGTGCAGTAAGCAGCAGTAAAGCTGCTGATTTGATTTTTTCGAGCATTTGGTCTTGCCGTTTTTGTTTATATTTCACTCTACTTTGAAATGTTATAGTCCAAAATCAAGAACCAAATACACGCAGCTGTTACTGCTCCAATGTCGAATTTTTTCCGGAAAATATAGTAGCAATAAAATTTTTTCAGAACTGAGCCTAGATTAGGCTATGATAGAACGGCGCCGAAAAGCTTAAGTGCCTAAGAAGCGATTAAGTGTCGTTTTGGTACCACATGCCTCATGTGTTGTAGAGGCTTAAACCAGACAGATCTTACTACGAGGTGAACTTATGCATATATTATATATTGATATTGCTGCTTCTCGTGAAATCTGAACATCTGCAAAACGGTACTGTACTGTTTTCCTTGCGTTTTCGCTCCTACGGTTTTTACAGAATTCATTTTCAGCCCTGGTGTGGTTGCCAACCGGTCAATGCTCAGTAAAAACGGAACGCCAAGTCTGGATTTTCAAAACAAGTTCTGTGTTCATTTAGGGTAGTATGCGTCATCCCGACCAGTGCTGCCGAAAGTACTACGATAGTAGTTTTTTACTACTATTTTGACGTTTATACTCCCGTACTCCCCAAGGACTTACTACTATTTTTCGAGATAGTTGACATTTTGATTAAAATTTATAAACACCCCTTTTGTGAGTGTCGACTAGTAGTAGATAAACGACTGTTAGTCGATTATCGTGGTATTTTCAAAGTCGTTTTCTCGTTCAATAAGTGAGTGAGAATAGTTTATAGTCGCTCATCCTTCTACAAACAAACAGTTGCAAAAGTATGAGCGATTAAAAACTATTCACAGCCGCTTATTGAACGAGAAATCGAAATTCACAATACCATGGAAAAGCTATAATTGAATAAGAGTCGTTTATCTACTACTAGTCGACACTCGCAATAGGGGTTAAAGTAATTCAAAATATTTCGCACTGAACAATCCCCGAGCACATTGCTTGGAATGATTTGCGATGAAATTTTCCTTACCTCGAGAGAGCACTTTCTGATCAAGTTTCTTGAAGCTACGGTTACTATGCAAACTTTTGTTCCGAAGAATTCTTCGGTTGAAAAAAATACAAAACAAACAAACAACAATGTGTTTTTTTGTTGCGTACAAAACAAAAGTTCGTTAGAATATGCATGCATAATAACCGTAATGGGTTAGGCCATATAACAGAATTTTTTCAATCTTATGACTGCAGTGATGATTATAACGTACTTGTCGTCTCATCTTCATCAAGACAGAAAATGAAATAAGGCTGTCATGTATGCCAACCGCATTTAGAGGTTTGCGCCTCGTGAAGCCACCACTTAGGTCGGTGTTATGCAGACAAACTTTTGTTTGCCAAATTAAATGGCGGCTGCTTAGTTTGCTCGGAGGTGGTTATGTCGAGTTTGGCACAGGGTTGCACGTTCATTATGGTTGTCATGGCTATTCTTCTTCTTCTTCTTATTTGGCGGTGTAACCGCCTAAGCGATTTTGGCCGAGTCCAAAACAGCACGCCAGTCATTTCTCTTCTGTGCTAACTGACGCCAATTGTAAATGCCAAGTGAAGCCAAGTCCTTCTCCACCTGGTCTTTCCTTCGCAGAGGAGGCCTTCCTCTTCCTCTGTTACCAGCATCGCGGCCCGCGTTGAATATTTTCAGAGCAGGAGCGTTTCTGTCCATCCGAACGACATGGCCAAGCCAGCGGAGCCGCTGAATTTTAATTCGCTGCACTATGTCTATATCGTTGTAAAGCTCATACAGCTCATCGTTAAATCGTCTGCGATATTCGCCATCACCAACGCGTAAAGGTCCGTAAATCTTTCGCAGAATCTTTCTCTCGAAAACTCCAAGAGCCGCCTCATCAGATGCTTTCATTGTCCATG